>NW_007360625.1:88404-92550 GCF_000192795.1 Vavraia culicis subsp. floridensis | reverse complement strand
CTCAGTATGATCAGAATATGTGCATGTGGAAGTCCTCGTTTCTGGAACTCAACTTTGTACACAAACGCTTTCATTCTCTGCTCGCAATCAGGTCTTTCTTCAGTTCGTTCAGCTTCAGCTTGAATACTCTGGCAACCAAGTCTGGTCTGTCAACCGGTGTCTGTCCTGGGTACAGATTGTCCCTGATCTCTCTCCAATTTGGATTGCACGTCATTGTTATGAAGAGATCCGGTTTGCCGTACTTCGCGACGATGGCCATTGCATCATAGAAGCGCTCTCTCATGTTTCTCGGCGAACCTTGGAATGTCGATGGCAGTATGACAGGTCTTCCCGGTGCATTTGGGTTGTTTGTGTTCATGAAATCCACCAGGCCCTTATATCGCTCGACCCTGAGTTTTCTCTGGTTCATCCTGATGTAGTTCAGGTTGTTTGCCTCTACCTGCAGGTACGAATCAACAATCCACTGCTGCAAGAGCTTTCCAGCATGCAGGTGTGGATTGAAAACATCCTGTCTGATTGCAAGCTGTGCGATCTTGAATTGTAGCATGAATAAACTTATGAATAACTAGCTTGTCTATATTCTCCTTCATTTTCTTGAATTCTTGAAGAGCGCAATCCTTGACTTCAGCCTGTTCATTTGTAACAAACGCACATCTATGCCTGCATCCATCGAACAAATATTAGAAAAACATAGAATAATTACTTATACCAGCAGGCATACTAAGAAAACTTTGAGTAAGTTATTTATCTTCTGTGCAATACCATGCAATAGTTTGCATTTGTGGTAATAAGAAACCCTTCCCAGTATCCCATATAGATTAAAAATAGGCGATGTGTATTGTCAAGAAATATAATTCTTTCTACTTACATTTCTGACAAAGTAATATTTTAATCCGTTCTTATATTCAATCATGACTCGATAATTGCGCATAATGCGTACTTTTACAATCATAATCAGTTATTTAGTCCACCTATTTTACTTACTTCAATATATCTTTTAACGAGTTATTATTTATACTTTGTGCGATGGTTAGGATACCTACTGCTTTTAAAGCGCGCTGAACTAGTGATACTGCTTATGCAGTATGGCAACGAAGCTTCTGGTTCAATGAATTTTAGACTGTTTAGTCATAATTGGACGGTCAAAAATAATCATCGACTTTAACCACTTCGTAATTTTCCTCCTCTTCAGAATGTTTCAGCATTACTCTGTATGTAACGTTCAGCATCCATAAATTGCCCAGTCTAGGATGATACATTCTGTTAAGCACTTTATAATGGTTAGTTACGATAACACTAAAATTATTGAAATAAATTAACTCCCAAAGCGAGTTGTACACCCCAATAATATCATTTCCATCATCACAACTATCCACAATTGCGGTTACCGAATCTATTATTATCAATTTATCTCTCATAACTTTCAATTGTATAAATAATTCACTGTATTCCTGATGAGAAAATAACCTATAGCAGTTTTTTGTCGTGGATAAAGTGCCACGCGTGTCAATATATACCATGCCAAGATCTGTTACAATGCTATCTAACAACCTATATATTGGAAAATCTGGTAATATGCAAAACTCGATAATACAGTTTTCTGGGAATTCATTATTCAAGTATTTTATCATGGGGTGCGTCGATGATCCAATGAAAAAGTTTATTGCTCCTGAAAATACCAGGACTGAATCGAGAGCTGATGTACGGACCATCATGAAATAATTTTACAGGCAACACACGGTTGTAGTATGACTTCCCATCGACAGCGACAATCATCCACTATTTGTGGGTTTAATTTTCAAGAGCAGGCTATTCGAGGTATGGTATCCAAGGACGTGCTAAATATACATAATTATTAAACAATATATCTAAACAGTTATGTATGGCATTTAACAGTAAACGCAGAGTTGTCACATGCAATAGTCGCAGATAATATGTGTAGACACTCGTGTAATACCTAGCATATGCAAATTCTTGAGATTCACTCGCAAGTTATGAATAGCATAAGTGACAGTCTGTTTAGTATTTCTCACATATAAGTTCAAGTATTAAGTAAAAGATGTTTAATTATGGGGTTCTCTTGATGTATGCCTTAAATGTAACTTTGGCGTATTTAGATTATTCATATTTTCTATACAAGACTAGCTGCGCTATTTATATTCATAAAAATAGAATATATATGCGTTTTGTACCTGATATAATTTCTATTCTTCGTTTAAAATTGTCATTTAGCCTTATCCGTAGTTGTGTCATATCTCCATTTATTTTTGAGAGGGAAACAACAATTAGTGCATAGAGTCTAATGATTTTCAGTCCTAAGACTTATGTTCGTTTCTAACGTAAGAATATCGGTATCTTTACTTGTTGAATGAAAGACAGTCTAAAAGCTGATTATTCAGTTCAAGAACAAAATTGCAAATCAAAAATTAGTACATAGACATTTATCCAACACGTTCTCAACTATCGTTTACGAAAAACAGTAGGATGAAATGATTGTCAACCCGAAATAAATTTTTTGGACGCTTACCGAATGATTTAAAATTGGCGAAGGTGGCTACAGAAATGTAAAATGACGTACTAAAATAAAACAATAATATTCAATAAACGATTAAGCTTTGTTCCGTTTTATTAGAGAAAATGGTGCTTATTGCCACAAAAAGATGGTAATCAGTGTTTATTATACCAACCACAATTTAATTAACCACTATAAAAGACACTCTATGGTTTCTCATGTCCAAGTCAGACTTTGTCAATGCTCTGGTTAACCCATCAGCATATTTAATACGTATGACCAATCTTGCTCTCGATTCGTGACTACCAAGTGTTTGAACCATTTCTTCACAATTAACGTCTACTACTGACCGACTTACATTAAGTTTTTCGATGTACTTAAGTCCAGCAACATACTTAAAAAAATCTTCGTTACTGATGGTAAAATCTATTAATTTTAAATTTTTGCAATTTGAGCGCACATGTTTATGTTTCGTAGCAAACACTGTACTTTGCTCGTACCCAACCACGCATATAGTTTCGATTGAACAGTTTCTTTCCAGAATCTTGGACATATCGATGGATATATGTATAGCATGTAAGGTAAGATTTTTAAGACTTCGTGCTCTAAACACGTGTTTTTTGAAAAGTGAATAGTTCTGAGGACACAGATCGATCACTAAAGAAGTCAGTTGAACATGAAGGGATAGATTTAGCATAGTGCAATACGTATCGTTTTGTGAATTAGATGAGCCAGAGCTGGAAATATTGGACTCGACAGGAAACTGGCACCACTGAAGTCCTTTCTTCTTTGGAACATGTTCACGTGTCATATTTATGATGTTGATGGATGTTAAGTTGCGTAGCTTGCTCATACCAAACTCACGAGCATTCGTTAACGTGTTTGTTTGAAACTCCAGTTCTTCTAATATAATTGTTTGTTCACCGCTAAAAACTTGATCTAACAATTTTGCATCGATACTGCATTCAACAAATATCATTTTTTTCACCTGTGTCTGTTTAAGAAGATCATAAAATCCCTGATTTTGCAAATTTAATCCAATGCAAATAAAACTTTCTAAACTTACTTTGGGTATATCAGAAATGGTAGTTTCTACAGGCTCGGTGTATGTGATTTCTACTCTTTCGAGTACAATCTTGTTCACAAGTTTAGATTCACAGATCTGACGAATTGTCGGTGAATCAATTTTCATTTCAATGAACTTGATTCTGAGTTTCCGATCAATAGAATCATCCGGATTCGGCAGAACAATAGTCCAATCTTCCTTAACCAATACGATACATTCCAAATGAGGACATTCTCTGAGAAATTCACCAAGAATTATTTGTGTAGATGATGGACCATGCTCGTCCTTTTCAAACCTCAATGTTGTTATATAACGCTTATATTGCCATGAACTATAAGTGTTGATAGACACCTCATCATCCCACATAAGAGATTGATGCACTGACTCGGAGCATCTTTTCAGATAGACGAGTTCACTCTTCTCAATAAAGCGGTTATAGACAAGCTTAGTAAGTTTCTTGCCAATTTCGTCGTTCACAGAAAATATTCGGGCTATCACAGTTTTAGACTCAATTATTTCAGGAAGTAAGAGAGTTTCAAGATTCACAAACCCGCCTATAACCCTAAGA
>NW_007360625.1:0-87372 GCF_000192795.1 Vavraia culicis subsp. floridensis | reverse complement strand
GTGCTTTGATTCCATTCTAAAGTTTTTGGTTAACCTCGATTCATTTGACCATAGAGTTTAGAATTATTTCCGTCTATCCATGACGATGACAATTCTATTTGTGCAGTATATTCACAGAAGATTTGTTATTTGATTTATAAATTGTGAACCTGGTTTTCATTTTATGTGAGATTTGTATTAACGTACCATTTTAATTACCGAACTATTGGGTAACGCCGAAAACAAAAGAATATGACAAAACAAGTATGCGCTGCTTGTAAATTCATTGCACCCGCATTTGTCCGTTCGATTGCTTTACCATATTTCTGCAAGTTGTGCTATATTCTTGTCAAAGAGCTTTTGAAAGCAAAAATATATTCATAACTTATTCAATAAGAATGCGACAGAAACAAGTAACAGTTTCCCTTTGCAAGCAGCAAAAATGTGGTGGTTTCCTTTATGGTTAAAATTTCGGATCGGGGTTAAAATTTTTTTATACCATACAAATTTTTGCCGATAACTAATCATAAGATCTTAATTATATGTGTTTGAATAGTGTGCTATTGATGAAAAATGAGTATTTTTAATGATACCATAATAATTGCTAGTGTCAAGTCATCTTCCATTTTCATTGTAAACAATTAACATCACCACTGGAATTCGGATGAATGGTATGTTCAATATTGAATATTTTGCCTTTCAAAGTAGTATAGTGGCGGTAAAAGTTAAGCATTTGTTGAAAATATTGAGCTTACATTCGCTATAACGTGTTTTGCTAGCCATATCATATACTCCTATTTATCAGTAACGCAGCACTCAGGACAATTCTCTTATGTAATATCTAAACAGAACTGATCTTGCTTGCTGCAACTGTATTTCAATAGTGTTCCCCGTTTTGGTTTTGCGCCAACCATATCTTTTTACTAAATGCGTGCTTATCTGTTCGCACAGAACATCTCCATCTGATACACACTTTTTTGTCAGTTTGAACCGATATTAGTTGCTGCCCTGTGCTTATATTGTTGTGCTCTACATAATACGTACGTTCGTAAGAGGTATCCGGCCATACTAGAGAAAATGCTATGATTAGTCCCAACGAGTTAGGAAAATATTCATTGATATTTGTGTGCTGTCCCTAAAAAGAGATAGCTATCGATCGAACATATCCTGACAAAAGGATAGCATCTCACCTTTCAGGTCTTTGCGCTTCAATAACACAAGACACAAACACTGGCTTGTATAATGCGAATACTCATTAACAGTTTCTTGTATTTTATGGATGTGCTAATAGTAAATCGAAATCAAGAACCAAACTGGTGAATTTGGGAATAAAAAAATATTTCTTATGATTGTTGCTCCACCATGTTTACATTACGAATATTTTTTAACCAATATCGGTGCCAACAACGTATATGTTCTGCAGATTATGATATCAAGTATTATTAATAAATGTATTTTCGTAACTACGCCTGTTCATCGACGAATGTCAGCCTTTTTCGTGGTTATATATCATTATGACCGATTAACTTACCACTTATAGTTTCAAAAATTGGGCGTAATGACTAACACATTCTTAATTAAACCAAGAAACAAGTGAATACAGGTAAAAAACAATAAGAAAAGATGCTTTCAATGAGGTAATATACCAAAGAAATACTATAAGGCTATAAAAAAGTTTATATACCAATGCCTGATCCATATTAGTGAATATAATTTTTTTCTCTTGAAAATATTGTTAATTAAATCAATCCACACTCTCGTACCAACCTTTGTTTCTGCCAATATAATCAACTTTAAAAGATCAAGCATATATTCATTGTAATGACATATTTTTTCGCGTTTGTGTTGCCATACCGGTTTTCACCAAGAAATCAAATTTAGGATTTGCGGTAAGAACCCGTGTTCTTAAGTATAAATAATACAATAAAGCTTTTAAAGAGGTAAAAACACTGTACTCAAGTAAATTTATTCCATTAACGCATGAAGCAAGCTCATAGACACAGCATTCTGTCAACAGCTGGTTTATAAACGCATTGTATCATCCATTTGCTCTTTGAAAAAAGACGCTGTTGAGGGCCTCTCTGCCTCTGGTACACAACACCACAGCTCTTTCAAATAGTAACCGCACACACTTTTCAGTCTGTCATTCTCGTCCTTAAGATATGCAAGTTCTTCAGCACGTTCTTTGTTGTAACTCTCTAATGCATCTAGAAATTCTCCCATTTGCCGAACATCTAATTTCCGCATCACCTTTTCCAGCTCAGAATCAGAAAAGTTCTCAAATTGAATGCGATAGTCGTTCGTGGAATCTGTCATCGTTACGGGGGTAATTCAATTCAATATGCGGTAAAAGTAAAATTGAGAAAAGGTGCCAACAAATTACAAATTAGTACGACCGAAACGTGCAAGCTGTTATCGTGTTCTTCACCAAGAGTAATTTACTTATCTTCCCATATCACTACACCTAACAACATGCTTTTCCGGTCCATTGAGACCGACTTCAGTTGCTAGCCTTTTGTTCGCGGTGTCTTTAAACCCATTTGCTACGCGAAATATCTTCATGTTTACCCGTACCATTGTTTAAGGGTAATATCTTACCTTTGATTAGGTCAAACCAAAATTATTTACCACTCCAGCGCTCCCCACTACGCCATACCAATTATGATGCCCCGTTCAATGTGTAGTTGTATCAGTAGTAATACACATGGCAACTTCATTCACCGTTGATACGATGGTAGCACTGCATCAGAAGAGTGTGTTGTTCAGATGATATTCCCCGTGGTGTTTAATAAAAGGTTTCTGCGAAAAAGACAAAGGGGGTAAATAATTCCAACTCGTGCGATTTGCATGGCTTATCCGTATTTAATTACGAACTCTCATTTAAATTACTTCTTCCCTGCCACCGATGGGTAAACCAATGAATACTTTCTACGCCATCATCTTCCTAACATACTCGTGCGTGTTTTCGTTCCAAAACTTTCTGTTCAATATTGTTAATCAATGTAAATATATCGACTTCCGCTACAATTGTTCGTTGCAGGTATTTAGCATTCTTAACTTCGTTGGCAGCTTTTTTTGGTGCTATATTGCAGATAAACGAGAAAATCACAACAATGTCCTTGCGTTCAACATTTCAATGTACATCGTACTTATCATATTCGTACTGGTAGCAGGTAGGATAACCAACAGTTTGTACCAGATTGTTACGATAACAGCTATCACCATACTTCGGGAGTTTACGCTTGGTGGCATATTGCCTGTGTTCTTTGCTCTTGTTCTGAACTACATGAAGCGAAAAAAAATACACGAAAGCAAACTGGTCGTAATCAACATATTTTCTATCCTGGGAAACGCCTGTGTAATGTTTATTATGCCTGTTATATCGTGCACCGGTATTATAAAGAACGACAGCTTGATGTCACTTATAGTGTGTGTTGTGCCTGGCGTACTTGCAATCGCTCTGCTGCTCTTCAAAGCGCCCAAGTTCATGAAAGACGAGCACACAGGAGCCAGCCACGAGAAAAAAATAGTGCAGATCATATCCACACCAAGTGTTCTGCTGTACTACGTATCTGTAATTACGATCGGCATCTATAAGTGTATAATTTCCAACTTTGTAACCACGTTTTTACAGATAAACGGGCTACAGATGAACAAGATACGTATGTTGTGGGGCATAAGATGCATTTCTGAGCTGCTCACATATATCGCCATACCATACCTTTACTTTGTATCCAACAGCGTTTTGTTCCCGATTTCAATATTTGCGTCAGCGCTGAGCATTTCATTTTACATTTTTTATGAGCTGAACATCGTAACACTGGTAACGAGTGAAGTGTTGAAAGGGGTAGGTACAGCATCGTTCGTGTACACATCAATACTTATTTTTAAATCATATGCCACCAATGATGTGCAAACACAAGTTCAAGGTATCCGTAACAGTGCATACAACGGCTTTTCGTGCATACTTTTCGGTACCCTGGCAGCACTTTTGATAGACCGTGAATTAAAAGACCCTCGAACTGTAAAAAATGAAAAGAGCGATGAAATGAGAAAAAAAATGCTGGGAGTGTTTGCAAATAGTTACTTTTTAATATTTGTTTGTCTAATGGTCACTATGATACCTGCAATTACAGCACGGTTTCTAAAAAAAAGAAACAAATAATAGTGTAAGCGTATTACACGCCTTGGATTACTGCATAGTTTCTAAAATAAAGGAAAAACACTACTTTTATCCCTTTTGTGTTGATTAACACGCGTGTAAAACGTATTTTTTGATTGATATTTAATTTTGAAAGGGGAACAAAGTACCTCTCAGTATTGGTCAAGGAAATCATTTTTAGTTTGGTGGAGCGTATCATACCGTGGATTGCGTTTAAAATAATGTATAAATAATAAAAAGAGTTCAAAGATCTTTTACGTGGTAATACGTATAGTATTGGTGGTATACATGTCTAAGACGAAAATATCATCTATTGCGTGTTATTATGCGGATGTTTTCCTTCAGTGTCAACATTTTAAACAGTGCTTCTACAATAACATTATATGCTGTATTTTCGCAGGAGTTTAACACTTCTGTTCCATCACACATTTTACAGGAGAGTTCAATATTTCGTATCCACCTTTCATTTGCTACTTTGTCTCTCCTTTCCCCATCACCTATCAATTATTGTTCACTCATAAAATGATTATCCACATTAATATTACGCGTAAATAGTGTCTTGCAAACTAATAATTTATTTTCTTATGTTGATCTAAACAAACAACTCATACCTCATCTACCACGTTCGCCCAACGTGCAATTCAGTTTTTTATAAACTCACCGAATCAACAGAAAAATCTATTGCACACACTATGCACAATTCAATAAACACTAGTGTCCGTGTTAATCATAAATCATACGTAATACGCCTCTCCTTTTATACCACGAAATTACTCCAAGTCGTTGGCCAATAAATACTCTGCTTCTGTTTTTATCTCCGATAGCTCAAATGGTCTTAATGCATTCCTTTATTACACTAATACCAATATTTCTATTTGCTAGTTAATACCAGCTACTACGTACATCAAGTAGAAAATAACACACAAGCAAAGAATTGGTTTACTGTACATAATCCACTGCTATATTATGATACTGTCACTTCGTGTATACCATCTTTATCAAATGATAATATCCCACAGCGGTCTATAAACGTATCATTAATAAGCAGGAGGTTCGCAATCGTTTATACTGGCAAGAAAGTATCGTGGCAATACAGTTCCGATCGGTATGTTTACTAATAGGTAATTAAAAAGCTAATTTACCCAATGTTTGGGAGTGGATTCGATAAATTTAACAGAATTTAGCTACCAAAATATATTCAATATACTGCCTATATAAGCTCCACCAAGTAGTATAAACCCTTGCATTTATAGAATCCACAAATGTGTCAGATTGTATTTCCAATTTTCTGTTGCTTATCGATCCTTTTCTTTAATACATTTTCGTATAAGTTTTATTAAATCGGCTCATTTTGTACACATTACTTTATTTCCATTTTTTCTCACGTATTTAGCTCGGTACTTTATCTCTTAAATCAATCAATTAATACTTTTTTGCCTAACATTTTTTATTTTCTTAATAATAGTAAAAACCGTAATTAATAACAAATTAGTGATGAAACACATTCTTTGTTTAGAGATCTATTTATTTATTTTTTTGTTAATCCATTATTAGTACTTACTTACGCACAAACAGTCAACATCACATCTTAACTTGTATATATGAAATTAAATAAAATCCTGCTCATCTATTATTTTGATAGATTGTGTATCTTTCTGTGAAGTTCAGCATAACATTTTCCATTTCCTCAATTTTGATACTATTTTTCATAGTTTAACATTTATTTTCCTTCATTGTACAAACCTTAATTAAACTGTATGACCTGGTCTTCACGTAATAATCACTCTTAACCCATTATTTATTCTTCCTCATTCATCTTCTTCAAAGTCATTCTCCAATTTTGTAGTTCCTAACTCACCTCTTGGCCTGTCAAACCCTCTAACCCTAAATTAAATGAACCCTGACAAAATTCTTTTTTCTGTCCAACCATTCTGCACGGCTCCGTTCTCTCTGGCCAGTGATTTAATTGGACATTTAACCGTTTCAAAAAAGAACTGCACATAAATAGAAAATCTCCTTTTACAAAACAAAAAAAGCGAAATCACTTCCAAACCCATCATGAAAAAGCAAGAAGATGTCGTATTCCGAACGATAACAGTATCAAAACCTATAAAACACACGTATCCACGCAACATAATACGCAACCAGAAGTATTCATGGTACAGCTTTCCATTCATAGTGCTTCTCAATCAGTTCAGGCATTTCTTCAACGTGTATTTCTTTTTCGTAAGCTTTTCGCAGCTTATAAAGACGTACCGTGTAGGACCGCTGATATCGAACATAGCACCGTGGTTCTTCGTGCTGTTCCTTACACTTGGCAAAGAAGCTGTTGATGACATACAGAGGTATGTTCGTGACAAGGAGGCAAACTCGGAGGAGTACAAGAAGGTTACGAGGGACGGTATTATGGTGGTGCCGTCCTCTACGTTGCAGGTTGGTGATTTGATTGTGCTGGAGAAGAATCAGAGGGTGCCTGCTGACATGGTAATTCTGAAAACGCATGAGGAAGAGGGACAGTGCTTTATCAGAACCGATCAGCTGGACGGAGAAACCGACTGGAAGTTAAGAAATGCTGCGGCGTCAACACAGGCACAGGATACTGCGCATTTATTTAAGAGATCCAAAGAGATGACGGGAATGCCATCTGTTATGGGGAGCTTAGATAATTTGGATGAAGGACCGGTCCAAGGATTAGATAAAGAGGTGGACCATGAACTGGATGACGAGTTTGATGAAGAGAAAGACCGTGGATTAGACCAGGGGCTAGATCATAGGCCAGGTGAAAGGTTTGATGAGGGAAAGGATGATGGATTAAACAGGGGAGTCGACCGCGAGGTAGACTATGTGTCAAATGAGGGATCTAATGAAGGATTGAACGAGAATTTAGACAAGAAAGTAGGTCTCGGTTCAGAACAAGGAGCAAATTATAAGTCAGAGGGCAGATCAAAGCATGGGACAAACCAAAGCTCAGATATCAATCAAGGAACAAAGCGAGAATTCAACCAAGGATTGAGTAATGCTGGAATGAATGAAGAAATGAACGAAGAAGTAAGTAAGGAGAAGAGAAGCTTTGCTGAAAGAGATGGGAAAACAAGCACTGATGGATCGAATCTAGAAACAAACGTGAAAACTACCCGTAGTAACAAAAACGTGAGCGAAAAAAACAATAAAAGTATAAATACTGATAGATCAAGCATGAACAAGGGAGGAGCTGACGGCTCGTCCGATGAGATTCACGAAGTTGAAGTTCATGATATGGATGTAGCAGGTGGGAGAGATGAGCAAGACGGAAACGAAAACGGTAGTAAGGATGATGACGATCAGAAACACAAGAATACCAATGAAACAGGTGCAAGAAGTGAGCATCCACGCTCAACAGTCATAAAAATTGAACGGAGCATACGGCGTACTACGTCCAAAAACATGCTTGTAAAGACGGACACATCAGAACTGTTCAACAGTGATATCGTTATTTATGCAGACAAGCCACACAAGGATATTTACAATTTCATTGGTCGACTGACTGTGAACAGGAATGGGGGAACGAGTGCTGAGCCGCTCAATCTCGATAACGTAATTTGGATGAACACTGTGCTTGCAACACAGGGGGTGATAGGCTGTGTGATATACACAGGCAAGGAAACCCGTGCAATGATGAACACCGCACAGCCCCGAAACAAGTTCGGCAAGATCGAGGAAGAGATTAATTACTACTCCATTCTGCTGTGCGTATCATCGGTAATAGCAGCGTGCATTTTCCTGTTCTTCTCGGGCATTTCTGCTCGCTTTGATGTGAACCTTGTGCGGTTCATCATCATTTTCTCTTCTGTCATTCCGATCTCTCTCAAGGTCACGATCGATGTGGCTCGCATGTTCTTCTACTCGAACTCAATTATGAAGGATCAGGACATACCGGGGTGTATCGTGCGCAACAGCAACATACCGGAGGAGCTGGGACGTATCACATATCTGCTGAGTGATAAAACGGGCACGCTCACGCGCAACGAGATGGAGATGCGCAAGGTGCACGTGGGCACGATATGTTACACAACGGAACTGAATAACGAGATAACAGAGATAATACGTAAGAAGATGGGCAGGAAACACAGAAGAGCACGTGATCTGGGCAGCAAGGTGTTTGAGCTGGTGCGTGCGCTTGCTCTGTGCCACAACGTTACACCTGTGGAGGAGGACGGTAAACGCTCGTATCAGGCAAGTTCGCCCGACGAGATCGCGATCGTGCAGTGGTGCGAAGCCGTGGGTATGGTGCTCGAGAAGCGTACGAAGGATAACGTGGAAATATGCATCTTGGGAGACACCGTGAAACGATACGTGATACTTCACGTGTTTCCGTTTACATCCGATACAAAGCGCATGGGTGTGCTGCTGCGCGATGAGGACACTGACGAGGTGTTGTTCGTGCTTAAGGGCGCAGATACGGTCATGCGCACGATCGTGGAAAAGAATGACTGGTTAGACGAAGAGGTGGACAACATGGCGCGAGAGGGGCTGCGCACACTCGTGATTGGTGTGAAACGGCTAAAAGCGGATGAGTACGATGCCTTTGAAAGCGCGTTCAGACAGGCAAACCTTGCAATCAATAACCGTAACGAGGAAGTGCAACGCGTGGTGTGTTCGCTTGAGCGCAATCTAAAACTGCTCGGACTCACAGGCGTGGAGGACAAACTGCAGGAGAATGTGAACCAATCACTTGAGAATCTGCGCAATGCCGGCGTTAAAATTTGGATGCTTACAGGTGACAAGGTCGAGACTGCCATTTCAATCAGCATTTCATCACGGCTGTTCCTGAAGCGTAATCGCTACGAGGTGCTGCAGGTCACATCACGCGAGGATGCATGGCAGCAGCTGAGCATGGTGAAAGAGAAAATGATCAACTACGTGATCATCGACGGGCGCAGCCTGCAGATTATGATCGACAATTTTATGAGCGAATTCATAAAATTTGCTGCCACGCTCGATGCGGTCGTGTGCTGTCGATGCACGCCCACACAGAAGGCACTCGTTGCGCGCAACCTGCGCATGCTCACATCGCATCGCGTGGCGTGCATAGGAGACGGTGGTAACGACGTGTCTATGATTACCGAGGCAAATGTAGGCATCGGCATTGTGGGCAAGGAGGGCAATCAGGCATCACTTGCAGCAGACTTTTCGATACTTAAGTTCTCGGACGTGACCACGCTGTTCTTCTGGCACGGTAGGAACTGCTATAAGGGCACTGCCAAGCTCATCCAATTCATCATCCACCGCGGAACGATCATCTCAGTGATGCAGGGCATCTTCTCAGCCGTGTTTTTGTTCTCGCCCATTGCGTTGTACCAAGGGTTCATCATGGTGGGCTACGTGTGCATATACACAATGTGCCCGATGTGGTGTATAATCCTTGACAGGGACGTGAGCAAGGAAAACTGCTTCAAATATCCCGAGCTGTACAAGGAGATGGTGCACACGAAGCTTCTGTCCGCGAGCTCGTTCGCCAGCTGGAACCTGATCAGTTTTTATCAGGGCTCGGTGATAATGATCGCTACTTTCTTCATGTTCAAGCACGAACTGCTCTCAATCGTAAGTATTACGTTCAGTTGTCTGGTGCTCAACGAGCTGCTGGTTGTTCTTCTGATGGTGTCGTCGATCAACCGATGGATGATCCTTTCACAGGTTGTTTCTTTGATTGCTTATGTGCTAAGTTTCGTGTTCCTGAGAAGTGAGCTGCGCTTGCCGTCTGACTTTAAGTATTTTATTGGATCGGTAGCACTTATCAGTTTAATTGCGATTGCTTTTTCTGTTGCTGAAAGACTCTACCTCAAGTATCTTAGGCCGCCGTCTTACAGTAAAATACAGAACGCCAATCTTGGATCGCTTACGGGCAAGTAATTTGATAAATAAATTCACTTTTTCGCATAGTACGTGTTTGTATGGTTTTTACGGGATGTGAATGGTGTAAGAGAAAATAATAATGGCATGGTGCCATGGCAAGTGCTAAATACCGGCAAGGTACGCGTAACTAAACGATCTTGTTTAACAGTGGTGGGATAAAGGGGCACGTATGGATTCTAATGCAATAGCTATCAGCAATGCATGTGTGAATTAGATAATCCTATCGTATAGCAGTGGGGTACGCGGTAATGAGTGAGCAAAAAAGTGCGGTACAAAAAATTGAAAAGTGCTGATAAGAAGCATTGGTGAAAAGTACCAATGAATAAGAAAGTACGCACGTAGAAAGTCAGCAAATGACGAATACAAGAAATATTTTATAAACTGAGATGCTGTGTAAATTTGATTTGCTTAAAAATTTTCAAGCTAAAGATGGACAGGTACTGTTACAGGAAGATTTACAAACAAAATTTAATTTATCAAATATACTTTCATACACAATGAACGAATTCTCGCTAGAAGTTCGTTCACCTAGAAATGGGTGTTTTATTCATCGTTGATATTGAGGTTGGTAGCTTTAACAGGTATTACTAATGGCAAGAACGGTGTAGCAGCGTTTGTTAATGGCATATTATTACAGTATTGATGGTTTATAACGATGTTATGGAGTTGATTTGCTAGTATTATGCAGTAATACGGTATTACCTTTTCAATTGAGAGGCATGTTAGTTATGATCAGCGACATAGCACCAATTTGTCGAATTAATTGTGTTTATTGAGTTAGTAACTATGAGAAATTGGTAAAATTGTAGATTTATTATTTTACAGCGGTACAAATATGGTATGTGGCAGAAAAGGAAGAATGATAGTTACCTTTTACAACGAGAAATAGAAGCTATGGATATGTTATTATAGTGGGATTATCCAGATTTACACAGTTCAAATATGACCATTCATTAGTAATACGGTTGGTACGTACTACGAGTAACTAAAATGTTTTTCAATAGATTATACGAATTTAGAATAATTACCACATACGTAAAAAATTACTTTCCAGGTAGTCGTATTGTTATGGCAAATGCTCAACTTAATTGGTTGTCAAACATATTTTTTGGCCAAACACGGTGATAAATCGAGTTTAATGTGTTCTATTGACAGCATTACGCACGTAAATACGTATGTACAACGTATATGAAGACATTTTATGCTTTCTAATCGCGTATCACGTTTCGTTATTCCTTTTGATAAGAAAATTGGTGTGAAATACGGATATAAAAATAGAGGAAAATAAAAATTAGCATGAACAGAAGGGTTATATGCTTTTATGGTTGATTCAGTTTGTGTATGCAGCATTTCCTTCGGATAAGATAACAAATAATGGTGCGTGTAGCACAACAGGAGGTAAACCAAGAATGGTTTTTGACGTACATGTGGATGAAAGAGGCATCAATGAGTGTTCAAGTGCAGGTGCTATGGATAAAAAAACAGAGAATATGGAGGAAGGTGCGGAGAAAATGGATTGTTCTGATGTAGGTACTGTGTACAAGCAAACAAGCGAAACTGAGAAAATGGATTGTTCTGATGTAGGTACTGTGTACAAGCGAACAAGCGAAACTGAGAAAATGGATTGTTCAGAAATGAGAGGAATATCTAACACACCTAAAAAAAAGTTTTTGAACAGGTTTAGATCGGCAACAGAACATGAGAATGACGTGAATAGGGATGTTGGCAATGAAAAAACATGCAACAATGCACCTAACGACGAACTGAGTTTTGATAGAACTAATAAGATACACCCGTATGCGTATGATATGCGGCAGCGCAGTTCGAGAACACAAACAATACCAACGGCATCGTTGACTTGTTCGAAAGAACAAGAAATGGAGGATACAGTGACCGATAATTCTATTTTTACACAGCACTCGTTTAAAAGCGTAAATATCGATAACAATGATGGAATGAATCACAAAGATTGTAAGACCTCACTCCCAAGTGTTTCGCAAATTAGTAAGGGTGCCGGAAAAACTGAACCATGTATGGAGGGAGAAACATCGTTGGTGTGTTCGTTGATAAATGAGAAGATCGGTACTGGTATAAACCGTGAAGACCATGGCAGCAGAGATATAAAACGTTCCAAGGAATGGCGAATACCGATGGATGTAAGCATGGAGGTAATGCAGTCAAAAAGTGTGGTAACACGTGTTGATGAGAGACACACGGAAGAACACTCAATGCATGTGGATGAAAATCACTCGGAGAAACGCTCAGAACATGTGGACGAAGAGGATGGATCAAAGAATCCCCATGGGCGAGTTACAAGTCCTTTCACATTATACGTCCGTGTTTTGGAAAATTTTTGGGGTTGTAGTGGGCACTGCCTCTCTGATAATGACAGGACACGCGAACAAACATATACACAAAATAAAAAGAAAACATCAGCGGATATGACAGGAGATCATGCTAAAGATAAACGTCATGCACAAAGCATCTTTGATGCTATTAATACACGTGATAATACTGAATGTTTGATGGATGACGAGGAGGAGCACCCGTTTGATCGATCTAACATGCGGTATACAAAGAATGCCAAGCAAGCTTCTCAACGAATTGAACAGGTAAAGACACGTTTACGTACGTTCATAACAAGTGGAGATAATGTAGTAAAAGAATCAATGGGTATATTTTCGTGGAATATAGATAATTTACTGCTTTTTGAGCTGATAAATAATTTTCGTCACAACAATATAGACGATATGGAGGAACTTATCCGCCAAAGGAACATGCTCATCGAAATTTTAACACTGAACAATTTTTGTCGCAACACTTTTGTAGGCTTATGCTTCAAATCATTGTTTGTCAACCAGGCATACATATTTGCCAACCACGAACTCGGACACAAGCTTGCCATTTTTCCCGAATTTTCGTGGCTGAGCGATGTCATAAATAAAACGGATGTAAAGCAATTAAAACATAAAACTGCAGATCTGGTTGTGGCATTCTATGTAATGGGAAAATTTGAACAATTCATGGAAGCGATTGTGCTAGAATATACTTGCATAAGGAAAAAAGATATGAATAGTGATTATAGTACAAAAGAAAAGGTCATAAATGGGAATGACAATGCATTCAGGGTTAAAAGTGTGATAAAAAGAACAAAAACGGTAAATAATGATGTAAACATGGAAAGCGATGGAAACCAAGCATCCAATAACAGAAAAGATGGCAATGTGAAAGGTAAGGGTTACCGTGCAGGGCATAGCACAGGTGAGTACATGCACCCGGCCGAGTACGAAGAATGCACTGTGAATGAATCTCGTGATGAAGAACCGATTAAAAACCACAAACAAGACACGAATGACCAAGCAGTACACAAGAACGCACAAACACATATCATTTACTTCTTAACACAGAATCAAAATTTAAACAAATTATTTGTGCGCGAGTTCTTCATGCTCTATCTCATCAATCTGTTTCTTTCTGATTCGTATTTTATGATGGCCTACGAAAACATAACAAGGCTCAGTTTTGACTACTTTTACAAGAGGGAAGGTTATAAAATTGTTCTGAACAAGACAAGCGATAGCTTTTATGATTTTATGTTTTTTAATCTGATGATTATAGTGCCTACGTTACATCGCTGTGATGTTATAGACCAACTCATCAAAATGAACAACACTTCGTACTTACCAGAAGAATTTAAAAAGGCATACACAGATATGCTCAAAAATCATGTATTAGCGTCTAAATTCTGCACCAAATTACGAAATAACCTGGTGGGCACTGAATCATCGATGGTCGACGCATCGTACCATGAGCAAATGGAAAATGTGTACACGTCAAGGAAGTTTGTGTATGCCGGTAGTATCACATACAATTTACTGGTACATGCATTTAATCTTGGCTACGATTTGTGCGAACGTAATAGGCCAAATAAGTTTTTTTAGCGCAGATCCAGCATATAGCAATTATTTTTTGTGCTTTAGCGGTTTGAAGATGATTATTCGTTTCTTGTGGTTTTATCCAGATTAAAAATATAGTTTACCATGCATCAGTGCTTTGTATGTACACGCACGTATTTTATGTGTGAGTGCTTATCACTACTGCCACAATATACATTCTGTATTAATACCTTGTTCACAGAGGGATTAAGAATTGAATCAACTTTACAGAGCTGTCTCACCGGATAAAAAGACGAAGATAATAGAAAGCTAAGTTTGTTCACCATGGTAAAAGGACAAACTCAAGTAATTCTTCATGCTGGGTTTAGCTTTCATTTGTTGAAGGTCTGTTCAACTCTCGGTTTACGACCACAACAGTAGGATATAGACATAGGTAATGTATTTTTCTCAACAACTATACCATCTGGTGCCTTGTCCCATGATAAGCCGTGTTTGAATGCTGTATTGATAATCTATAGCTTGTTAAACAGGACTAGTACTGCTGAATTCAGAATCTCTAAAATCAATAAAAGTGGTTAAAGACTGTATTTAACGACAAACACCGTTGAAGAGAACGCAGTTGCACCTGTTAAGAGATGATTATTTGTGCCAGCATCAGATAGAGCTTCTTTCAGGAATAACAGCAATATTTTAGTTCCAAGTCATCGGGATGTCTATTTAACAGAGAAGTACATAAATTCAGGAAGTATTCGTTTAGATTAAGCTTATTGGTGTGAATAGTGAATAGACTTATAAGTTTTGGATAAAATTTGTTGGTTTGGTCCCTGTCATCTTTATGTCACTAACTTACAGAATTTGTTTCGTACAAGTACCACCATACAATGCTAATCGTTCATTTCTTGCCAACCCTATGCTTGTCACATCATTCAATACGTGTTTAATTTCCAATTTGTTTTCTCGAATTCAACAGACCTGCCTTCACATATTCTCCAATCAGGCATGTTCATACAACATGACAGGAACACCAATTTCACCCAAATGGTAAATTCTTAATCTTCGAGCTACGTGTATGAACAAAGTATTACACCAATAGCTAAATCATTTTACACTCTCATTCATTTTTTATTTTAATTTTTGTCTTAAAAGTGGTGCAATAAATCGTTTCTAGGCCAAATAATTCTTTTATAGGAATTTTAATATAAAAAAGAGAAATTTTAAATGAAAAATTTGGCAGCACTGGTGTGGAGGGAAGAGTCATAGACAAAAATCAAGAAAGTACATAATTGAATTTATGGATAAACAAATACGGTAAACGTGAATGCTGTAGACAACAAATAAGCACAGCTGTAAAGCATCAAAAAATTATTGCACAAAACGATTCTCAATTTAAAGTGATAGTTAAGATGGAGGAACAAAGTACGGTAGATCAGAACTACTCGTATAAAATGTTATATTGTGCAAAAAGGTAATAATTGCACAAATAATTCCGTAAATGTAAGCTTGGTGATTAAACATAGAACGTACGAATTGATTCATACTTTACACGTACAACATAAGATTAATACCGATTATTCGTCATATTGCTAACCTGTAACGTAGTAATTACTAAAACTGTGCACATGGGTGTGTTACGGTTTGGTATAAAATATCTTTTTATATTTAAGGTACAGATCGTGTAATTTGATAGTTAACAATTCCGTTTCGGTGCGGATGGTGCCTATTCGCTTTGCATGGTTAATTACGTACTATGTCTTATTTTTTGAATATTGTTCTCCCAACCACCCAAACATACGTATAAACTGCTTTTGTGCTTAAGCTGAATATAATAACCTCAATTCACGCCATGCACCTAATCCGATGCGTATGCACACTATAATGTAACAGATATGCAATGCTCTTATACCAAGCAACAAATGCTATTTCCATATTACACTGCAAAATATGCTTTCTAATTCAACTTATAGCATTTTATGTGTCATGCTGCATCACTAATTTGTAACATTCATCAAATGCACAAACAACATTTAATCATACCATTTATTTTTAAAAATCATTTTATTTTATGTCTACCCCTACAAAACAAAAAATAAACGTTGTAAATGGCACAGCAAGCAATAGTAAAAACACGGATAGGCAATAAATATGAGGGTACGTTCAAATCATTCGACCAGGTGGAAGGAACAATAGTGCTAGAGGATGTACGGCTGTGCATACACAGCATAAGCACATACACAGATGGCAAGCGTAGTATTGACAGCTTGCCTATTATCAGTACCGTGAACAGCAAAGTGTTTTCGTTCATCGTGTTTAAGTTGAAGAGCCTTACCTATTTGGAGATTGATGGGGTGCAAATCAAGACGAATATGTTCATGGGAAGGTCTGATGAGGAGCATAAGACTAGGATAAATATGGAAAATGGATGTATAAACAAGGCTAAACAGGTGGAGGAGGGTGTTTTATTTGGTGTACAGGATTTTGAAGAGAAATTGAAGTTATGTAAGCGGGATGGCGAGTTTGATGGAAGGTGTTATGAATTGGAAGGAATAAGTGATGGTGTTATGGGCGAAAGTGACAGCAGGAGTATCGGAGTAGATGAGGTGAGCACCATTGCTGTTGTTACTGTTACCGATACGGGTATAAATGAAGAAATGAAGAGCGGTAAAAATGAAGGAATGAGAAATGGTAGGAGCGAAAGAATGAAGAGTGATAATAACGAAAGAGCAAGAAATGGAAAGAGCAAGAACAATGCTCATGAAAAAATAATGGACGAGAAGGACGTGTCGTTCAATCTTTCATTTACCGATGAGGTGCTGGCAGTGATGAACAGCAGCGAAAAAAAAGATGATAGCAGCGAGAGTAGGAGAGCACGTGACAAGAAGGATTTCCGCGAAAAAAATGAAAGCTTTAGCTACAAGGGCAGCATTGACAAAGAGAAATACGCAAGCAAGCGCAATCAGCACACTTCTCCACGATTGAAATACGCCCATTCGTATGAAATTGATGCTTCGAACAACGAGCACAACGACGAGTCGTATTTTACGAATCACAGCGAGGGTAAGCCGCGCGCAAGGCACCCTAAAAAGGCAGTCAGGCAGGAAAAGAAGCGATCTTGCGAAAAGGACGCTTACGGACTGAAGGGCAACGTGCCCAAGAACGACTTTGATTTTGCTAACACGGAATCGATCGATAAGATTGAGAGCGAGGTTGAGAAGAGCACCGATAACAGCAAGAAATCATTCTTTGATGAGTTTTGACGTTTACTTGTGCTTGTCCTGTATATAGAACACATTTTAATATTTTGTATTTCATTACACACATAGATTTGCAGAAGCACATGTTTTTAATTAAAATATTTGCTCTGCCATCGTTTCAAGCGCTGTGAGCGGCTACCTTTGTTCTTCCTGTTTTGGTCATCTTTGGTTTCTTCAACACTTTCGTTTTCAAACGTGTTTTTGAGATTATTATCGATCTTTTTGCTGTTGCACGAGAATAATTGATCGTGAGCGGTGATATCGACCGTATTACACCGGTATTACCGGTCATAACGTGGTAGCAACTCAGCTTTTGATCGATCATTTTTTCGTCAAAAGCAATTTACCTGCTTCAACGCCAGCAACACTCCAATAAACACGCTTTTCAGATCAATTGTGACCGACCTTCAGTTTGTGATTATCACCTCCTGTGCAATTGCACCGTACCCGGTGATGTAGCACAATAATTATCGATGCATTTCTACTCCTCACACGTACAACCGGTCAGTATTTATATGTTATGGTTGATCAGCCGTTCAATACGTGCCCAGGTACGATAATCTATGTTTGCCACTCGGCTCTTGAGCGCATGATTGTTACATTCCAATGGTTAATTTACTGTTATGGTAAATTAATTATAAAGTAATTGGGAAGTACGAAAATGGTTGTGCAGTCTTGGGTGTGTATGGGATGGTAAAGATGATGCAAATGATTAAATGATAATTTATCAGAGGCTGCTGATCATAATTTTGAGATTCTAATTTACATGTTGCAGAGCGCTGTTTGGAGCTGATGGAGTGCTGCGTTCTTTTATGGCGAGAAAGGATGTACGTTCTTGGTCGTACCAGTGAAAATATTTGATACATCTCTTTATTTGCTGTACGGTACTACAACATCTTTTATTGAACATTTTGTGCCACAAATTACCACTCATGATGCTACACATCATGGTTGTGAAAGAGCGTTTGCACACTTCGCTTATATTGGCTTGTTTATCACAGAATTACTTCCTTGTAGTGTCCACTTGTGCATAAATCATTAATTAATTAGAAAAAAGGAATGTGAGAAAATCTAATCACGGATATATTGGCTATGATTTGTGACGATCCAGGCAATCATGGCGAAGAAAACAACTAATTTATATGAATCTTATTAGTTTATGCACAAAAGTATTTAAAGAACCATATGTTGCATAAACAGGCCGGAGTAGCAACATTTACTGTCAAGAAAAAATATGAATGTATGAAAAGGAATGATGTGACTAAGAAAAACATGACAGGTGATAGATTAATGAGTATTAGCGTGTTTGAACGGTTGCACGTTTTGGCAAGAGCGGGGTAATTTGTGTGATGCAACACTGCGCGGCAAAAATTGGAAGAAATTAATTTACAAATTTAAATCGCGTTTACATTACGTATTTATAGGGAAATAAAGATGAAAGACATGGTATTCTGCTAAGATATGTAACGTGAAATGAAGTGAGCGATTTATATAACGATTGAGTGGCAGAAGGACAAAACAAGCCAAATTACTGCTGGTAAAGAAGGTGCTGTGATGCGAGTAGTGCGGTGTAAGATTATATTTATTTGGTGGGAAGAGCATTTTGACAAGGCTATTAAAACAGAGGAACGAACAATTAACGTATCCAAGATACTCCAACAAAGACCGAACGAATCACGATAAATGCCAACATCATGACATTCAAATACATAGGTGAACAGCAATACTTTTAATGGGTCGTTTACAGGCATATGCGAGAGAACTAATAAATGGTCGTGCTATAGTGAACGATGAAGTGTATGGTTTACGTATGAGGTAATATGTTATAGACGGAGCGTTTGTAACACGTAAGACAGAGTGTGTCCGGTGAGTAGCTGTGATGGCTAAGGTGAAGTGTTATGTGTGAAATGTTCATAGCGCGTAGAACGAAATGCGCATGTAAACCATAATCAATGAAACATTGCCGTCTTCACGATAAGAACTGATGGTTCGTACGGATCAATTAATTAATGTGAGCCTCCATGACAGCACGTAGAAGTGACTATATGTAATTGGTTACTGCGTAGCTATCCAGAGAACACGTACTATAGCACATCCAACCAGTCTTATCGTTGACGCATCGCCATTGATGTGTCATGTCGTGTTGCTCATCGTCTCTCCCTCCTCCTTGTCATTAATTTCGTTTTCTGTGGTAAAAATTTTAAATATAAGTATAAAATAATTTACCCATAGAAAATGGCAGTACCTATCATTACAGAAGAAAAGAAAGAAGAAACCAACGTTGATGATAAAGCAATCCTGAACATATATGAGAGATGGGAGGACTACTATCTGAAAGACCCTCTGCTTCGCGGTATTTACTCGATTGGTTTTGAGACGCCTTCTTACATCCAGAAGACAGCCATTGGCCCGATATTGCATGGAAGGGATATACGTGCACAAGCACAGAGTGGAACGGGCAAGACCGGTGCGTTTGCAGTTGCATCTTTACAGCGCATCGACGAGACACTCCCTGCCACACAGGTGCTGGTGTTGTGCAGTACCAGAGAAATTGCGGAGCAGAATGCAGCACGAACCACAGAAATTGGAAAAAATATGGGAGTGTCTGTTCCCTTTCTTGCGGGCGGATTTAACGTGGGAAGAACGAGAGAGGAGCTCTCTAAGAACCCTCCAATCGTAACAGGCACGCCTGGACGTGTGTTGCACATGATAAGCACGGGCGACTTGAAAACAGACAACATTTTCCTGCTCATCATTGATGAGGCCGATGAGATGCTCAAGAGAGGTTTTAAAGACCAGGTAAGAGAAGTGTTTATGTCACTGAATAGAGAAAAAATACAGGTGGCAATGTTCTCAGCCACGTGGGACAAGAGTGAAATGGAGGTTGCAGATGACATTCTCAGTGATCCAGTGATAATCCATCTGAGACACGATGAGCAGACACTCAAGGGTATTGATCAGTACTTCGTTAATATTGGCAGCAAACCGTCACGTGGTGAAGACATACAAAAGATGGAGGTCCTTTTAGATATTTATAGAAGGAGTGAGGTGGGCCAGTCCGTGATATTTGTCAATTCGCGATCAAAAGCTAAGTTTTTGTTTGAGGCCCTCAAGACACACAAGTTCCCGTGTGAGGTGATACACTCCGATCTTACGCAAAATGAACGATCTGATGTTCTGAGAAGGGTGAGGAATGGTGAGTGCAGATGCCTTATAGCCACAGGTCTTATGGCAAGAGGAATTGATATTCAGCAGTTGTCGATCGTGTTTAATTTTGATCTTCCAAAAGGACTTGACAAGAGTACCTATATACATAGGATAGGACGAGCAGGTAGATTTGGAAGGAAGGGAAAGGCTATTAACATTGTTTACCAGGATGAGATGGAGTGTATCAAGGAATTGGAAGGATTTTATTCTACGATGATATCTCCTCTGCCTAATGATTTTAATTTGAAATAAATTGATTTTACTAATGATATTGAGTATTCGTGGTGCTGTTTATCGTTATTTAAGGAAGATGCTTACATAGCGAGGAAATAGTATGAGTATTTATTAATACTGGGTATTACATACGAATAATACTGTTAGTGTGGTTGATACCGCTCGTGTTATAATTGTTATACCCGTGTTTTATCCTGGTACATTAATTACACAAATGTTGACCTGTACCTACCCTACTTGTTTATTTTACGTAGTACTCTGTTGCTAATACTAAATATTATTATCATATAGTAAACCGTTATACGTTCAAAATATACAAGCATATTTTTAAACCCTTGCCAGGAAATGCATTTGGTACTATATTGTGATAGATTCAGTAATTTTTGATAATGCACTGATAGAGCAATATGGTACTACGAGCAGGTAATTCTATGATTTAAAGAAGATGTGAACCGGGAGATGCATACAGAATGTGCTTTATCGAGCAGTTTCTTCCTGATATAGATAGCTATACACACCTCAGCCTACTGTTGACATCTGATCCTAACGTGAAAGTAGTAATACGGGTAAGAAAGAAAAGATGATCCGTATGTCCATGAGATGAAACCGCTCCTCACACAGAAGTTTGTGCCAGCATCCACCAAGATGCTTTTGGTCAAGTTCGTTCTACTTCCGATTGCAACCTACGGGTGCGAGTTGTATAGCGTCCACTACCCATTCTGGAATAAAAGTTATTCGAGCGCTTCTGAGGAAGATCATGAAAGTCATGGCTTGTATGTTAAAGTCACTGCTGCGGTTTCAGCACACCTTTATATTGTGATAGGACGCGAGCGAAGATTTTGAGCAAGATGAAAGACAAATTTTCCCTTTGAACTAAATTCTAGTGGTCATGACCGGATCTAGCGGACCACAAAAGTGTGTTTATTCGGATATTATAATGTGTGAATATAAGTAAACGAGTTTTAGTGAAAAAATGAGCTACTATCACATATGTTGTTTCCTTGCACTAGCATTGCCATAATTACCCCTAGACTTAGGATGTTGTTCTGTATTGTATCGTTTTCTTATTTTATTTAGCTTCAGCCTCATCTCTCAATACATTGGTACATTTTTTTCTTCTTTTTGCTGATAGCATATCAATTTGAGAGAAAACAGCTGTGCTGTAAAATTGCTGCAAAATCACACAAATATTTGCATAATAAATGCCAATTAAATTGATCACACTATAATATCTCATTAAATATTTTTATGTTACCATCATTTACAATTTTTCTTATTGCCTGTCAAAAAGATGCAATATAGTCATCAAGACCACGGTGATTAGCGCTCATTCTTGGTCAACCACCATATGTAAATATGTTGTTACGATAGAATATTTTTAATTAAATACCAGTTTAGTAACAATTGTGTCATGGCTCTAAAACACGTAATATCGATTGTGAAATGGCAACAAAATATCATGTCATGATTATCTTGAGAATACTAGCACATTGCATGATTATAATATTGTATGAATAACATAAAGAAGACGAGTACTGATCATTACAACCGGTTTGCTCAGCAACTCACAAAAAAACACTTCAAACAGTGCTTTAAGTAGTTACGACGTTAGAAAGACAAATGCAGGTGACATTTTATGCTAACAATAGTTGATCAACATTGATGACATTTATGTTCAATATTTGTTCGAATTGATTTGATGATAAGAAATTCATTTGGAGTAGAAATGATAACAGGAAAAGGAATACAGTGATATTAGCATACATAATATAACTGGTGCACATGCATTGTACTTAACATAAATATGATAATGCATTGATAATTGCATATTGTAATGTAGCATTCAGCTTTTCGTGAGGTAGATCAACACAGTCACAATATGAGCTTTCTGATCAAAAGCAAAACATGTGTTTAACAGCAATGTATTCATCACTCAACAATACTTTTATTTTTCAATTATCATATTATTTCATCTTATCGAAGTGCACACAATTAACAACAGTGTGTTGACCATGAATACTTCGTTCACACAAACAACTAGTTTATCATTTTCTGTAACAGGTTGATGAGAAAAGCAGGTCTATTTTGTGTGATCGATATCATAAACAAGAAAAGAATACACTAAACTTGTAAAAATGTGTGCAGCAATACTGTCAGTGTCAAAAAATTCGCAATTTAATACTAGCATTCTCCTCTAATCACATGACTGTTCATATTTGAGATGTCAAAAAAGCACTTACTGATAAGAATGAATTTCATTGTGATTTTTGCAAATTTAAAACTATAAAAGGAAAGAATTCTGTGAATCACATGATTTTTTTAGAAACTTGTTGTTGATTCATCAATTGTTATGTGCCAACATAGATGGTGGAGAGGATGATGACGGTTCAGAATATGTGTACGCAGAAGAAGAACTTAGGTATGATCTTGAGCACTTACTGGATGAACCTGAAGAACACTTGGATCTCAGGTGTGCCCACATTGTGGAACGTCTTCTCTTGTCAGATTGTGAGACACTTTTGGAGAGGGCAACAATGGAGAAATACGAGAACTTGAAAACCTTCTATCACGAGCTTTCAAAGACAATACAAATTGTCTACGAGGCAGAGAAGTTCAGCTTATACTTTTCTGCTCAACAGGAAGATAATTCTGAGCCAAGAGAGAGATTGAAAGTTTTTATTGACAAATCAAGCATTGAAAAAGCAAAAGATATTTTAAAACGATTCGACCGTGTGAATTTGACAATTGTTGTTCATAAATGGTCAAGAAATTTATCTGATGTCAATCTCGGTGATATAATGCAGAAATTTGATTTTATTACCGACCTGTATCTTCTATTTTTGACGCATATATATACAAGTGTGAACGGTAAATCTTATAACATGTTACAGAATTTTCTAAATTTCGAAAAATTTCCAAAATTGCGAACACTTAAGGTGAAGCATATGTTTGTAACAGATGAATTCTTAGAGAAAGTGAGTAACATGAAACTGGAAAGTCTGATGTTTATTGGATGTACTTTTCTCACTTCCAAGGATACTGTGCAAACTGTGCAACAATGTAAACAAATTGAGGTAGCTTTTGGAGAATCATATGAGAATATCTGTTTCAATAGGTGCAGGTGGTTTCGTCCTATTCTATCGCCTCTGGCACATAAACAAACAATAATAATCAAAGTCAATCTAAATAAGTGCGTAAAATTACGCAATCTGACGGTAAACACGGGTGAATATGCGAGTGTTATGCTCAGTGACCAAATAGTAAGGGGTCTAAGGTGTTTATCACTAGGCGAAAAGAACCGTGAACTGCTGCTTTCGTCTTTTCAGTGTTATGATATTATACCAGAGTATTTATCAATTGACATTTTTGATCTAAAGCTCGCTATTAAGTTTTAAAGGAAATTAACCGAAATGAACTTAAGCATTTAGTATTAATTTGTTATGTTAATGATGCTTCTAATTTATTTAACCTAGACTTTGCCGCCCTTAAAGTTTTAGAAATTGATGCTGGCGGTGGTAATTTGAGGTTGGATGCTTTGCTAACCAGTGGAATACAAATGAAAAAGTTAGAAACACTGAGAATAAATTGCTGGTGTGTAGATGAAGAGCTCATGCAAATGATAATTAAGTTCGAAATGTTGAAACATCTTGAAATTCGTATTGCGAATTGGTATTTTGGTCCAAGAATTCTACATAGACAACTAAGCAATTTGAAAGGTCCAATAGAAAAACTCCTTGTTAGTTCTGAGTTGACCATTTATGAACTGGTGAGGTCGATAGAACCTTTAAAAACGCTAAAAGAATTTCGCATAGATGGTAGATCCATTCAGTCATCATTTGATAGCTTCGCCAATCGAAATGATGATAAATGCCAACCTGCAAAAGTTGACGCAAATGAACAGAATTTAATGCATCTTAAACTTCACACTCTTCATGTTAGCGTAGATTCAACTTATGAAGAACTAATCAAACTTATATCACACGGAGACTTTAAAGCTTTCGCTGACATTAAGAAACTGGTGATAGATGTAATAGCAATACTTTCAAAAGACAATCAGGTGTCGTCTGAAAGTTCGCCAGAACTGCTAAATAACTTGATCGAAAATGTTTTTGAGACGTTCAAACAGCTTGATGTACTTGTGTTCTGTTATAAGAGTTCTGACATATCTGAAGAAGAGGCGCATATTCTCCGTGAGTTTTTTTCGTCAAGATGTAAATCTCTTAAGGAACGATGCGAGTGGTCAGATGAGTGCGATGAAGAACAAACCATTTTCGAGCTTTATAAGTAAAAGTTAAGTTATTTTTCGATATTCTGGTGCTGATCATTTCTTTTTCATGATTGTAATGATCTCAGGTCTCATTTTTCATGGTATTCAAGCAATCTATAACATATTAATGACATGTAACAGCATGAATGATGTTATCGATCTAAACACAATGTATTGTGTCTCCTGCATATGATCAACGCCATTGCAACAGAAAATTTGTTGATATGAACAATTAAGATCTTTGTTAAGAGTAAAGCGATTTAAAACCGCTTGCGTTGAGATCACTGCTCTGTCATGTTAACAGTAATGAAGTATTCACCAAAAGTAAGAGTTGGTATAATGTTGTGATCTATTCGAACATACTACGAATGACATGTCATTCAAAAAAGCGATTTGTGTTGTGAGATAGTCTAGCTGTCATGCATCGGTAGAAGTGTGACAAGCAATTTTAGATATGTTAATTTCATCAATTCACCTCCATTGTTTTAGAAAATTGTTGCTGTTAATCGGGCAACTGATGAGCTGCATTAATTAAATACGTGTGGCACGTTCATGTTTGTCTATTGCCTGACAGATATTGACAGGAGAAAATGGTCGTTCTGTGAAAGGTATGAGAGAGAAACAATATGGCATCTCTTCTGGGAATAATAATAATAGGTTGAGCATCGAATACGCTTTCCTGACTGGATGTTAAATTGCCACGGATCACATTTATCTGCAAATCTGAGAATAAAAATTCCTCAGAGTGCTCTTGAGAAATGGTGTCGCGTAAGTTACGGCTTACATTAGGATCAGCATTGTGATTGCAAAATATCTTTTTATTGTAATAAAGATGTGCATGAAGATGTTGTGCGAGATAATGCGCTAAGTTTCTTCATGAACTGGAAGTAAATATATACGGTTGGTCTCAAAGGACCATAAAAATGTGTTTTAAAGTGTTTTAGATGATAAGTGAACGTATTTGAATGAAAAAAAGAGAATAAGATAGGAATTAAGTGCCATATATGAACATTAAAATGTAAGGAGTAGTTAAAAATAGTATGAATTATGGATGAAAGCAATATACTTTATCATCAACTCGTATGAATGATCTTCGATATGGCAGACAGACTATTAAGAATGTTCTTATGAGAACAGGTAATTGTTCAGAAAGGTGCTCGGAAGAGTAGTTCAGTTCTATCCTCTACTCCTTGGGTGACCACGTAGTGGTATGGAATGTGTACTACTGCGCCAATATTGGATGAAATATCGTATTTAGGCAATGAAGGATGATCAAAGTACCACATATCGAATACTTTCTCACCTTCAACATTTATCACAGCTCTCTCATCCTGTAATAAGCGGGTTGTGCCAAAAAATCAGCATTTATAAATGCATTTAATTAAAACTATTGTAAATTAAGAACATTTTCTTGTGCAATACACGTAAGCACGCCATTCCTTTCTATCTCAATTTAAAGCATAAATTTAATGCGCTCGTAACTTATGCGTGCGTAAACACAAAATGAACACCTGCCAATATTTACAACTCGACCCCACATCCGTGCCGCCCTTACCTGTTCCTCTTCGAAAATATTACAAGAAATACAAAAAATGCTACAAACAGGAACAGAAAGAATCCTAGCACGTACACAGGTGTCATTCCCCCGTTTTCATCATCTTTTTCTTCCTCTCCCTTTCCCCATAAATGCACTATGTGTAGTAAAATATGTGCAAGCATTTTCTTCCTTTTATGTGCGGTTTATGTGCTTCGATGGATCACAGAATGGACGAATTGAAGGGGCGTTGATGATTCGTGTGGGGTTGATTGTGGGATGGTACGTATTCATGCGATGTATTGCATTGCATTATCGGTAGAATGACTGGAGTTACACTGTTTTATGCAATACATAAATGCGCATGTATACACCGTGATCATACTTTCTTTCCATCACTAGCACATCCTTTTATGATACAATGTTAATCTCACCACGTGAACAAATCATCAATGATGTTTCAGCACCTGTAAAACATTTTTATGCACACATAATGTATTAAATGATTTTTCATGCCATGTTGATACGGTGATGTGCTGTGATTGGTGACGCAGCATGAAAAGCATTAGATATTGTGGGACGGGATAAAATATTTTACGGATGTGCTGCTGAATTGATGGAAGAGCTTGAAAAGCATTTTATGTGTTTGTAATGGCTCACTGTGCAACATCGTACTGGCGTGTTACTTAGGAGAGCGTTCTGATGAGGGAAGTGATTTGGTACGGTTCAGGAATGAAAGAGTGGTGGTGGTACTGGCAGGTAAAACTATTTGTAAGAGATTGCTAGAACATAGGCTAAGATAAGCAATGAAACGGGTAGATTGTTTTAAAACGCATGAATTATCGCTGTGCATTGCTGTTGATGCACCCATTGCAACACGCCATGTTTTACTGGCGGTAGGAGTAACACGGTGTAAAGGAGCCGTTTCTAATCCACAGTGTTTTAGAAAATAAGCTAAGACATACTTTGAGAAGACCTGGTGACAGTTCGTTCAAAATACGATTTAGTTGAAGTGCCCTGCTCCAAAATATAAACTTGAAAGAACATTTCCTGATCTGAAAGATTTACTAGTACATTCACTCATACTGATACCACACCGCAACACCCCTTCACCTCAACCGTATCTCCTCCTCCCTCTCTATCTCCACTACCATGCTCCCCTGTTCCCTATGCTCCGTGTGCCTCACACTCCCAAAGTTAAACATGAACAGATGGCCGTTGCTGTTCCTCCTCAGACAGAACAGGCAAGGCTGTGTCACGTGGTACCCCACGCATGATACACAATTTATGCAGAGTATCTCTCTAATAAAACACTTGCACGTCCTTGTAATGTACGTTCGTGGATCAATCAGCACGTTCATGCACCGTGCACTTGAAAATAACTTAATCTTTGGATTTGATATCAGCATGGCTTGTACAGCGTGTTCACTTACCCTGCACTTGCACCGCCTACAGCTGAGAACGAAGCGTGTGCTCATTGATAGGAGATTTATTGTTGTGTTTATATAAAATGGGAAAATCTTAATTAAAATATTTGTGATCGTTGGTTTTGGTGTGGAGTAGGGGGGTGACAGCACGGTTATCATGCATTATTATATATTTATGCATTTGTATGCATGGCGTATGCTTGTTTTAATGCGTTCTTAAAACGTAGAAATTATTTATCACGTTTTGAATTAATTAATTTTAGAGTCTTGACCTGTTCTATTACCGTATTATTTGTATTGTTATTACCGTATTATTTGTATTGTTATTACCGTATTATTTGTATTGTTATTACCGTATTATTTGTATTGTTATTACCGTATTATTTGTATTGTTATTACCGTATTATTTGTATTTTTATTACCATCCTATCCATACTATCCATCCTATTCATACTATCCATCCTTTCCATCCTATCCATCCTTTCCATCCTATCCATACTATCCATCCTTTCCATACTATCCATCCTTTCTATTCTATCTTATTCCTATAATCATGTATTTATGCATGGAAGGTTAATCTTTAAATTAATGTTTACAATTCTTACTATTTTATTTATGCACAATTGTACGTATGTTTATTAAATAACGGTGATTGCAAATTAAATTCATGCACTTTTTCATCCCAGTACCACGTACCAAACGATCTAAAATACTAGAAATTGCTCTTTACAGCAAATATTTATTATTTCATATTTATTGTTGCATGTGATCATGGCATTTTGCGGTATAAAATATAAAAAATGCATAAAACATAAAAATAATATTTTAAACCATCAATCTCCTCGTTCTACTACGAATACGTTTATTCACCTCTTCTCGTTCATCTTTTTAATGCTGATTTTCATTTACTAATTTACAGTATCATTACGTGCAGCATTACTTTTTATCCATTTTATTATTCCCAAATTATAAATTACAATTAATCCGTACATAACCGTACGTAAATGCGTTAAAAATTATTTTTCATTCGTAAACAGTTCAATGCACTGATTGTTACACTGCACATGACAATATGTGCATAAAAAAATTTTATTTTCATAAAAGGATGTATTAATTATGCAGAATATGCGAAGCATAACCATCCGTACTATGAAAATAGGATTTAAGTGCAAGACCGTGTTATCCTTGCAACACGGGTGAACAATTCGTGTTACCGTACCTGTAGGAGAAAAGAACATTTACGATTTGAAAAGAAGCTACGCCAAATCGATGTACACCAACGAATACGCTTTGCAGCATATTTGCTTTATTCTGCAGGTGATAATACAGGAGGGCGCTTTATTTATATTCAGGGCCCGTAACTACAACAAAAACGAATACCTGTGTGAATTATGCATTAATTCTGTCTTCTACTCAAATGATGTGTACAGAACGATTTATTTATCTTTAGGCAGTGCTGTAAAGAGCATTATTATTTGATGTTGACATTTAAAGCCTTTTAATTTAGCATAAATGGTGCTGGAGATGAACTGAGTACTAAATCGAATTACTGCTTGTAACGAGGTGAAGAGTTGAGGTAGAATAGATTTAGTTTTTTGCGTTCAACTGAATTACCGACTTACACCTAATCGTGTTCTTTGATTATGCATTGTTGTGAAACAGTTTAATCAAACATCCCTCATGGTTTTTGTAGATCATTCCATTCATTGTTAAAAAATGAATTATTTATGCATGGAATGAGGTGAAATATGGAAGAACAATGATTGACGGACAGGTACTCCGTAATATGAATCGTGCGTAAGGAGATGAATGTCCAACAACCCGTACTAATAGTAAATATCCTCATAGCAATATTCCAATCTCACAGCTTTCTTTCCCTTTATACCACCATCCATAAAAATGGTAGAAACGAGCATATCACCGTTCACCCTGTACAGAAACTCGGTAATACATTCTAGCTTGTGTATATCAATGTATAATGTATCGATCTTGTTTGATTTCAGCTGTTCTTTAGCTTGTTCTAGATTTATGGTCTTTGCTTTTGGTTTTAGCCTGTTGCCAAGGGCAAATATGTGTTCCATTGGGGGAAGAGATGATTTGAAAATAAAATGTGGTATAATATTGAAAACGAGAATGGGTGATAAATCGTACTAATTATGGTTTGTTATGTGGTGTAAACGAAGTAATAGGTGCATTTGTTGATGGTTTGCTGCGCGGTAGTTGAAAATAGAAGAGTGTAATAAATCGTATTAGTGATTACTGATAAATCTGGTAAATGTATCTGTGATCCAAGTGGATCACATTATACAGCAAGTATGCTTGGTATGTACAATGTATACCTTCTGTGTATTCACCCTACAAGTTAACACGTAACAACATTCGATTCATACATAATTTTATACATTTTGTTAGGCTGTATTTGATTCATCTCTTCGTTTTATCACAAGCTGAAACACCAACCGTTTTTGTTCAACAGTACCTGTGCTTCATTCGTTGCTCCAATCTAATACCAGTGCCTATAGCGTACATCTTTCTTCTCATGCCAATATTTAGCAGAGTTTTTTGTTCAAACGGCGGATATGAATTTCTATCCATCCCTGTGTGGCACCGGAAGGGAAGTCTTTAGTTCGCACCATTGTTAAGGAAAACGGTTCATTTAAAGTTGACATGGAGAGTAATAATTTTAGTTAACATCGATATGCAGCAAAGGATCACCATTTCTTGAAATATATTCTGGCAATAGCACAATATCGTGTTGTGTGATCAGGCGGTACCTAGCAGAACATCCAAAATAATTGAGCAACAGGAAATATCGTGTTGTGTAATCAGGCGATACCTAGCAGAACATCCAAAATAATTGAGTAACAGGAAATATCGTGTTGTGTAATCAGGCGGTACCTAGCAGAACATCCAAAATAATTGAGCAACAGGAAATATCTGCGTAGTACATGACCAATTACAAAAAAACAAATTAACATAAATTTTGTGGAATATGTGGTACTACTGTTAGCTGATATGTTCACGTTCATCAATTATTCTTGTTTTCTTATAGGATTTGTTACGTACTGTTTCATATTTACCGAGAAAGTATAAAAAAGACAAAAAGATAAATTTACGATGCTTGTTCTTGCAATCGGTTTAACTATAATAGCAATCTTACTAGGCGATTTAATAGTATCAAGCGATAGAGATCCTTTATGGGAGAGGGCGCACAGGATAGGACCATCATTTTAAAGGGCTGATATTAATTATATGATGCATGTTTTGCTAGGCTATGAACTGTTGCTGCAAAACGATGCTTCTATCCTACCAACAAAGCTAATTAGCATCGAAGAACAGCTTTAATACATAATTGTGGATTATTTTACCGTATTTGATTACCAGTTGTAAATAAATTAACGTTTACAACGTTAGTAATAACATGATACGACCATATTTTATGGGCATACCATGTGTAGAAGTGTATTATTGTGTTGTATTCGTACTCGTACGACTCATTGGGCGGAATTGATTGGTGTTCGTTCCTTCTCTTAAAATCAGTGAAACGTTCCTCAAAATTATAATATTACACGCATCTTGCCTGTTTAAACACTACCAAGCCATGTATCACGTTCTTCTTGTGATTGAAAGGTAAAAAATACGCTATAATGAACGAATCAGGTGTGCAAGCACGTAGATATATCATTGTATGCTTTTATTTGCTTGTTCGTGATTTATTAGTGGTCGCAGCACTTGTCACATGTGTGATATAGTTAACACTCAATTACACGATCATTCTTGGCACCTGTTAGAAAGACAAAAATAGACCAAACGGTTGCTGTTCGATCTGCTATATAAGTATTGTCAGGATTGGTACAAATTTATTATGAATTACGTATTACCTGGTGTCTACTCTTCTGCTAGAAAAAGGGTGATTGCAGTTTACTTTTCCATTTGTTCCTGCTGCTTAGTATTTAAAACGGGCATTTGTACAGTAACACCTACTATGGCTACGAAAGCGCTCCTCATTTGTGACGTTAAACTGTTCAATCACGTATAAAAATGTATCAGATATATCTTCTGAGGTTCAAGTGATTTGCACCGTATTTTATTGGAACAGATCAGCTGGTTATACCGCCGAGATATGTTGTGCATAACTCGTAAATATCACGCCCGTTTGCTTCCAAAGATGAAGAGTGTACGCTCTTTAATTAATGTTAAGCATTCCATCTCCTCCTTAACTCGCTGTAGATAGAACTTGCCGAATCTGCAAATTCATCTAGTCTCTAGTGCGTGAGCAGTTTAAAAAACGAAAGTCCAAAGACACAGCATCCAACCACAAATCCTACACTACCTAGCCACACCAGCCATTTCTTTCTCTCCACTCCCATATTATAGTAAAATAGAAGCGGGAAAATCAAGCATATCATTGTGGACGCGGTGGCACCCACAAATGCATACATTTCGCCGAGATTAAGGCCTGTGATGGTCAGCACATACGTGCTTATGAGGAGCAGAGTCGTGATCACAGCGTGAACAAGATTGTTTCTTCGCTTTTTTGCGTTGAATCCTAGCAGGTTGTATACGTATACGCGTGCAGGGTTTATCTGGAGTGGATATGAAAATCCCATCACACACACATACAAAAAGTGCAAGAACAGCGTAATGTTATCATCTGGATAACTCTTCAGAACGTTGTCGCGCATGTTTGTGGCGTACAATGCGTAGTTCGTAAAGCCGAACACCATGTAAATGACGAAGCTCGTGATCGTGGTGGCATACACAACCTTCTTCATTTTGTGTGGCGAGTTGTCAACAACCTCATTTTGCACCGATATCAGGTTCTGATGGCACGTGAATGCAAACACAAACGTTCCCAGGCCCTTTAACCACTCTATTGATATCGGTTCGTACAGAGTCACGTGTTCAAGAGTGCCATGTTTAACAAAGTTATACATGGAGAAGAACAAAATGAACGAAATGGCAATCAGGCCAATCGATGATGTGTACTTTAAATTTTTGAGCTGCCTAAAATATGTGATCGGCGAGATACAACACAGAAATACGAGCAGCGCTACCTTTGGCTTCGAGAGCACCGACTCGTCGAACACAAACCGGACCAAGTTCGGAAGTAGCTCCCTTATAATGATGAGGTACGAGGTAGCCACGCCAAAACACTTAAAGAACACGAAGAAGTCCACAATAAACCGTGTACGTGGCACACTCTCCCTTGCCAACGATGTTATGTTTGTCGAGCGGTCATCGAGGAACGCGTTGCAGTACAGGAAGATTGTCTGTCCCACCATGGACAGAACAGCCGAGATGCACATCAAAAAAAACGTACTAATGGCGCCATACGACTTAAAAAGCATAGGTATGTAAAGTATGCCGCTCCCTATTATGGTCTTCAGGATATTCACGTAGCCAGAGATGTATTCTTTCATGAGCAATGGTATTTGTGTTATGAAACATCGCTTATAAATGGTAACACCGATTTGTTTCAGAATTTGTTCAATTAATGTAGACATGTAGTAATTGATAGAATAATTCAGCACACACCAATGGGCATGTGAGCCCAATGAGTACCCTTTCTGTTCAAAGTACTTTTATTTATCTCCTTATACCACAGCATCCATACGATCCTATGAAAATCTTCTGTGTCCCAGTGTACGGAAGTATGTGTGATAAATTCAGTTCAATAACATTTACGTACGGTGTACAATTTGGCATTGATTCTGTGCACAAGACCAGGAATTGACCAGAACAGGATTTTTTACGGATGAAACCTATATTCGTGACAAATAGCTTTTTACACCGGATGAGAAAAGGCATTTGCTCCGTATTATAAAGTAAAACGCATAATCTGTTGTACTTATGGTTCAACATGGCCGCGAACAGGACTTCAACAAAAATTACGCCAAATCTGGAATGGAGAAAAAGCGGTCGTAACTACAGATAACACATCACCGCTTCATTTTTACAAGCCTCAGATATAGTTACTTGGTACTGAGCATTAATTCGTTCTGTAAAGAAATCACAACTCAGTACAATTCGTACGTATCACGTGGTACACGTATTTCAACCATCAAATGATCGTGAAAACAATTTATGCGGCTTCTTATCGTACATAACCACCAATAGCGATTCTGGTACCAAGAGTCAAAAAATACTTCTACAATCTGGGCATGTAACATTTTCTTCATCCATGATTCTTATCAAAAAAGTTGCCTTCTATTGATTTAAGGAGTTGAAAAAATCATAATGCCCGTGCATATTGAGCGGACCATATTCTTTGGTATGAACCGCACAGATCATGGTAAACATGACTGTATATCCCTGCAACTTGAGCTGAACGTAATAAATTGGCGTAGTACGGATTATGAAACGCGGTCTATGCTCCACATCTATTTCCTGCACCATAAATACTAAATTAAATTAATCTTTTGTTGTACATTCCTCTGACAGTCATTCTTGTTCCACCGCGCCAGATCACCGGAAATACCCTGTGAAAGAGAATAATTCACTATGATCTATGAGCTCGCTTCTAATTATCTTTCACATTCAAAGCATTCACCTCAATTGAAAGTACAAACTTTTAATTAACACATGGCTAAGGATAAATTCCCACTAACACGCAACACAGTAAACCATTTCATTCATACTTCAAATACTCTGCACGTACAGGCTTCTTTAAAGGCACCATGTATCGTTTATCTCCATCTCTTTCCAGCGATATCCTCATATCGTACGCATCCTCTTCAGGACTGGTGTAGTATCCTAACACTCTCCTGTACTTGACGTAACCATTTCTTTCGTAGAATGCGATCGCCTTAAAATTACTACATCGCACAAAAAGATCGACAAAGTACGCATTTCGTTCATTTCCTTGTGCCTCAAGGATGTGCATTAAAGACGTGGCCAATCCACATTTTCGATGCGTTGGCGCTATACTCAAAGAAGACACATGCATGGATAAAACACCCTTTTTTTCCTGTTTTCCGATGATATAGCCCACAACCCGGGAAGTGTACAAGAAATAGGGTGAACAAAGATCCTGCGTCTTTACAAGGCACATATTGTCTGAAAAGTTGAGATGATAGTACAGGTAATAGCTTAGAGAGTAATTGTCTGTTGTGGAGTCTAAATTGACGAGATCGAGCGAAAAAATGTCTTCTGGGAGGAAAGGCACGGTCTTATACATGGGGGCATGGTTCAAAATTTGCAAAAAATAAACGTGGTGCAGTCTGAAGAATAACTAGGGGCGTTTGTACGCAAGAGGGAGCACGAATTAGCCTTTAAATTTGCTATAGCAAAAGTTTCAGAACGTAATTATCACATTCCAGCCGTATAAAATATGTCATATGTTCGCTTGCAAACGGATAAAGAGTTAACAAATCTTTTAGCATCTTTCATGTTTGAAAACGTTCATTTGATCGATAGCCGAATGGATGGTGCTCAAAACGGTGAAATAATACTTAAACAGGAATAATTTGGTTTAATGATGATTTAACGACAAATACAGTATTTTTGTATGATATAAATCATTTGTACAATACGATTCATATTTTTTTATTTCAGTGTGCTATATCTTATCGTGAAGATGTACTAAAAAAATGAAAGAGTACTTCTAGTTCGTATTTTAATACAGCAAGAATGTAAAAAATTTGTTTTAGTAGATATTGTGGTATATCGGAGTAAACAGCCTTTCATAGGTGAAATATAAAAGTAAATTTGGTATTGCGACGATATCAGCTATTTAAATGATTAAAAACAAAATATGGGAACAGCTGCAAGATCGATCCGAGATGTAGCGATCTACACTGATGTTCACTTCATAACAAGAGTGACCTGTAATATTAATATCTTTGAGAGCATCACAACAAATAATATATCGTATAAAATCGTAGATACAAAGGCACGAACAGATTATTCTGGCAAGAAAATGAAATAATTGCTAACCAGCGCTTTAATTCAACCAAACATAATGAATTAGGGCGTTTATAATTAATTGTGGTACGTAGTAGACAATATATTACATTATAAACAATTAAATTAAACAACACCTTTTGATGAACTAAAATAACATCCATTGCCTTGTTCTGAGTCATATCTAGGCAATATGACAAGACAATAATTAATTAATACGTTGGTAATGTTGTGCTATGAAACACAAAAATACGTTTCGGTGCCCATCGTGTTTGATGTTACTGCAAAAACCTCGTCCATAATTAATCTGGTAATCCAGATTTTGTTTTTTATTTTAGGATAGTGGTTATTAACATATATCAAGTAATTCCCTCAAGAAAGGCACGTTCTCGCGTTAAAGATGTTTTTTAATAGCACAATATGAAGTGGTAGCGTAAATCATACAACACGCGAGCACCACATAATTAGCTATCTACGAAAACACCAACACACTAAAAGACTCCGTCACCCTTGAGCATCCGTCCAACAAGCTGTTATTCAGTTCTCTCGTGTCAACAGATCTTCTTTTATCACATTTCTCTGCGCTCACATTTCTCCGTCCGATAAAGTACAAGTATAAACCAATCAAAAGCAATAAACAGAGAATACACACAATGGTAATGATATCAAACAAATCGTTATCAGGTGTTATAACGCTTTGTGTCGGCATGTAAGACATGTCTGATGGCTGAAAATTCTCTGTTATTTGCTGTTGTTCATAAGTTATAGTATTTTGTTCCTCTAACATTTTTAGCTCGTACGAGTTTAATCTATTAAATAACCGCAATTTACCCTTTTGGTAATCGGTTGAAAAAATATATCGGAAATATTTGCAACCCAAAGCAAAACAAATGGTTAAATAGGAATGATAAACTCAACCATATGATAATGCAATGAATAAAAGCATGCAATCAATAATTAAACGCTGTTGTTGGAGGGTAGAGCACTTTATAATGCGAATAAATACGGTAAAAATATTTCGATTGCAGCACGTGTAATTGCATGTATAAAATATCAAATGTGCATCAAAAGTATTATCTAAGCATAATTGGCAACATATCGGAATTTCTACTCATTATAAAAGGCAAATTGGCGATCATCCATTTAAGGACATATGCCATACATTCATATCTATAAGATTAGAACTATACATCGAATCCTGTTTGTTTTATAATCACAAACCGTCATAATAAATTAATTATTATTCGTATTTCTATAAATTTTAATTTTTTTTCCTGTTCTGAAGTATCAAACGAAGAGCGTCTTGTTAAAACATCATTAACCTATTCAAGCAAAACATAATCGGAAATACGATTTGAATATTTTACCGTAGATCTGCATATATTCTGTGAGTTAAGAGACTTGAAACTTAAAAAGTCATCAATATAAATAACCAAACAACTGGGTGTCTGTTAATTAGTTCACAAAAAAATCTAAAACTTTCATTTCACACTTTCACGAAAAAAAACAAATGTTGTTATAGAATTCATTGTCTCAAAAATACTCTCAGCTGTTATTAATAAACAATATTAAAATACACGATTAACAAATGCAAATTAGTTCATTAACCTTCACCACGATTAACTACAAGTGAATTGTTCGATTGGATGCACGAGAAAAGCTGCACTTATTCTTCTTTAGTGCATACATACTTGTTTTCTTGCATATATTAGCGAAACCATTGGTTTCTTGTACTAGTTCGTTTTATAAATCGATCAAGAACTAAGAAAGGATGCTAAGATGCGTAAGCTAGAAAGGCCGAAGATTACATTTCGCAAATCTTGGGAGGCAGTGACGAGATGATGTATGTTCCTTTGCCACAAATAAATTTTCTGGCTAAGAAAAATACTCTGTTCGGTATTGACGTATGAAAGCAATAATTTTACAAAATCTATTTTTATACCATTCTCAAGCACACAAAGCCTTTTTTAAAATTTGTTTTTCTAGGACACATCCCTGCCGCATAGCCGCTGATCTTTGATTGCGTTGACATGTACTTTATAACTCCGTATTAATACGTTGACAATAGTTTATGCCAGCAGATGGTTCAATTCAATAAGCAAAGAACTGCAGAAGCAACGAAGACAATAGCCCGTAAGAGGTTCGATCGAATCAGAACATGTTGAGTGTGTGTTGCAGTGAGTAAACCTTTTGATCATATTTCGTATCGCTGATGTTTTTACCAAAAAAAAATCATGTTTCTGTTCTATGAATGAAGAGATAGCCGATTTAAACTATCTTAAAGGCCATAGCTATATTCATTCACTCAATAAAACATAACAATCGATTCAGCGTAATATGAATTATAAACAAACGTACTGTTTATAAAAAGCAATCAGCTCGATTGTAAATTTCTAAATTGGCTGGTTTCTTGTTGGTTGTAAGGCCATATTTTATTACATACGTATTTCCATCAGGCAAAAATAACCTCGTGGATAAAATGTTTTTCGTAACCAAGGATTTACTACGCTAAATGGGTAGACATATACAATATTGAATAAATACAAGTAAATGATCTTTCTAAGCAATGTTCATGCCATACTTACGTCGGAGTTCTAACATTTATTAACTTTAATTATAGGAAGAAACAAATTTCAGGCTTCTTATCGCAATATTTCTTGGTGGCAGCGCAATAAACCACATATCCGCATGTTTTCAAATATTTTTCTGAGTATATATGCCTGGTCTCATACACCAGCGGCCTATTACTTTCATTTATTTCATCACCACATCCTTTGCATCTAAGGAAGGTGTTTGTTCGCCTTGAATACGGTAATTTGGCAGCTAGACTTTGTATCCACGGCAGACAAGTCGGACATTCATCGGCTCTCTTCTTGTTCAAGCAGTCGATGCCATTAAGCGTTATTATGCCAGCAACTATTCGATTTGTCAATCGCGTCTGTGGTGGCAACCCTTTAATGTGGCACAGGATCCTTTTGTACTCGTTAATCAGATCATTGAGATGAACATTTATTTTTTCCATGTGCGAGTTAGCGTCCCGTACCAGAAGAAACAACCATTCTCTTATACTCCCCACAGGTATTTGCTTAGTTCTGATGAATTGTATAGCTTCATTGTATTCCTTGTTGCAGCAGTGCATGATGAAAGTTCTGATGTTCAGATTCTCCATTAAATCACTTTTCAATTCTTTTAGAAGTATTTTATTGGCCTCACAAAAGGTTCGTAGTTCTTCCAAGTTGTTTTTCCTTATGTCCTCCTCTTTCTGCCTCAGTTTCTCAAAATACGGTATTTTTTGTTCATAAATGTGGATGTTGTTTTGCTCAAGATACTCTTGAATGGCATAGTCCAAGTTGTCAAGCGGTTTTAAACCATCATCACGCTCCAGTATTGCGAATTTCTTCTTTAAACTCTCTTTTAGTAGTTTCAACTTATCCCTGAGCTGTTCCTTGTTGATCTTTCCTTTGAAATGCATATCCATTAGTTTTTTTATGAGACGAGCAGTGTTCCGTGTAAAAATAAGCAGTTCTGCCTCGTTTATAGATTCTTCTGTCATGTTTATTTATTTTTGAGTTCAGAATATGTGTCATCACAAAGTTTTATCAAATTTAGATCAGTAAACAATCGAGCATTGCATCGTAAACACGTTGTTTCGTGCTGTAAATAATGTCTGAATCAGGCCTAAATTATCGTGATTTATTTTTGCTTGCTCTCTCTGTAGATCATATTTATTGCGTATGTATTGCTCAAAACGATATGTTTTTACTTATAAATCGTTTTTTGGACTAAATCAATTCATTTATTCTAACTTACGTTATTGTCCTCGGTTTATTTATATTTCAGTTGCATGGTCTTTCTTGAACGGATCAGAATAAAATTGGCACAATTTTACAAAATGCTTTACACAATCGCGCACTTTTAATTAAACTACTGATAGTACCAAGACTAACCTTCAATATTGTATAATTCCATTATTTTTATCACCTTGTTCTCAATCTAAAATAAATCTATGTAAATGTGTAAGAACTGTGGTTGAACTTGGCTACGATGTAACGACCAGTTGTATATCTTATTCATATTTCCATGCCATTTCATCCTCACAGTTTATTACCAGAGTGTTGGTTTGATACGAATAGCTATTGCGAGCTCAGCCGTTTCTTTATGTGTTTATTTCTACCTCGATATGAGTGGCAGAACTACCTACCATGTGAACAAGCAATGAGTGCAAATATTTGCTGGTCTAGCCATTGTTATGTAAGAAGAAAAATAATTGTACTGTTGGTGAAAAAATGATGGTTCAACGTATGTGATTGATTTCATTTACAGAGTGCAGATGGTCATTCCCGTATTCTTATTCGTGTTATACAGGTAAAATTTTGCTACTCACAACACAGTAATTAACCTCATGTGTCTAAAAATAGCTGTAAAAGCCCACAGCACCCTACATACGTGGTTGTTAGAGGTTCTTTTCCCATTACAAGAATTTCAAAACTTCTTGTACTGCATTACCGCATTCTCTGTTGGCAATATCTGCTTATAGCACAACATTTCTGTGATTGTTCAAATTTTTTTAAGTTGCTTACCCCCTATGGTCTACAAATATGACCTGGATAATGACGAGGTATCAGATACCATTAGTCAGAAGTATCCGGCGCTATGCCAATTTTTAAAATCACCTGACAGCAATCTGCTGCCAGAAATATTAACATATTCTTGCGTAGCAGTTTTAAAGAAGCTCATAAAAACTAAATTTACGAAATTAGCAGAACCAAAAAATCTGCTAGTACTAATCGAAAAGATGCTGCTCTATAATTCAACGACAACTATCCTCCTAATTAATCTGTTACGATACTGCGATAGTCAGCCTTTTGTTGGCGAATGGATGCGCAAGATCAGGGTCAAGTACGGTGATTATTTCCAGCAAACGTCCTTCCCGTCGTTTTACAGCTATGTAATCGATGATGACACCAATAACAACGTTCACTGCGAATATTTCATAAAAATATCACCACAGCTGGAGAGCTACATAGGATTCTTCCTGTTAGCGAACAATAACCATAATTTTTACATCGATCTACTTTTTGAGAAGGAAATAATGAACAAAAAAATCGCCAGGAACGCTTTAAATTACTTGGTTGGCCTGGACATAAATGATAACCTGATAATGCTCTACGGCGCAGTGCTAAGGCGTTATAACCTTGAGGAATATAGCGTGGATTTGAAAGAAGTGAAAAACGTTCTAGATGATATAAAAAAATTGAATATAAAGAGATACTTTGCCATTATAGAGAGCGGTAAACCCTTTATAAATAGGGAATTTTACCACATCACTCTTCTTCAATCCAAGAAATGGGATGGATATTTGCAAATGTTGTTCTGGAAGATTCTGATATACCAAAAAATAGCATTTGATTGGACAGTGCCTAACAACAGCAATAACAATGAATTTGGAAAGGATGCGCTTATGGTACTAGATAACCTTCAATAATTTTATAAGATCTAAGCGGATTGGCAGAGTTTCTCTCCGGCAGAACCATTGGATAATTCTCAAGAGATGGTTTATGTTGATGGACTTTCATAGGGAACACGTATCGATAAAAGTAGAATTACGGTGAAGGTGAAGTGCGTGTTAGGAAGTGTGTTGCTTTGGCTGTTGATGTGTGAGGATACAAATAAACGACTTTTAGAGAAAAAAATTAGGTAGACCGCCAATTTATGTGAAATTATTGAAAGCTCTCTAGCATTCAAGCTTTACATCTCATATTCAAAACTATTTGTACGGTAATTATATGTGTGGTACATCCTCATACAATTGTACCTTTACAATGATAAAGGTGCTGTGTGTATAACCTTGGAGTAAAGTAAAAATATGTGCGTAATGTTATCATCATATGGTAGTTTATGGTTCAGTGTAACCAAAGAATAGAACGTGAAAGTGAACGAATTAGTGGAATGCAGTGGTTCACTGTCCTCCTGTGATGAACAAATATGAGAATATAGTGTTGTACCTCCTCGCTCGGGGTAGTAGGTTTGCGAGTACCAGTCATAGAACTTAAGGTATGAACATGGTGATGATTGAACTATTGTTAGTATTTGAGTAGCCTCTGAGATAGTAAAAGTTCATTATTGATAAGAATCCACTAAATGGTACTTAATTGTTCCTTCGTTAAGTTTAACCAGCAAACGAGATGCGAACAACTATCAAATAAAAGTTCGTATCGCAGTTGATGCGAGAGATGCCTTTGTTGTATTAAAAACAGCAGATAACATTTTTATAAATTATTGCAGTATATTTGTGATGCGAACAACGCTTGTGATGTATTGGTAAGTAAAAATGATCTATAAAATGCTCGTGTTAGTACTCCACAAAACTTTAGCATTCTCTGCGGGTTGTTGCACCCTCGCATCCCCTGTGCCGAAATCAAGTATTTTTGTACAGTTACCTCATGTGCAACCTGTGCCTTCCTAAAATATTTTGGTCTCCAGGCCCATCTTGTAAAGACTGTACAATTCTTTTTAGGACTGTTACGGTCCAATTAAAAGCTTTACTTGTATGTGGGTGTGCCACACAGGTATTCAACTCAATCGGTTAAAACATAATCTTTCATTTTAACGCTGAATGCATCTTTTCCTAAAAATGTATTTAATTATTGATACCATACAGTTCTCCTACCTCCACTTAATACCATTTTCTCGATGCGTCAACGGCATTTACCGTGGCTTCCTCAGCTTTTGGTTCAGGAGTCAAGTCCCAGTCTGTAATAAAACACCCCAGTGCAAGAATAATCAGCATTGAATGTAACGCCTTACAGTGTAACAAAATTGATCAGCTCATCTAACACAGCAATAAGGTACAAACACCAACGAAGGATCAGCTGTACGCTTCCCTGCTTCGCATGTATAAAAAATGTTTATAAAACTTGTACAGCCAACACCAACATACTTTTTCTGTATATGCCTTATTTATTCGTCAATATCAACGACCTCAAGCATTTTTTTACGCCTGATGCCCCTAAAAAATCGTATTGATGTCCATTCCCACTCACCGTTTAACAGCTTCTTGGTACTGATTCCCAGAACGAGCGACAACAGGTACTGGAGGGACAGAATAGCCGATAAAACGAATAAGGACATGCTTGCAAGCATAACAACAATTACTACTACGATCTTGAAAGTGTTTAGCTTGATGAGAATCTTTGCAGAAAATATTTTAAAGGTGTCGCTCACTATCAAGAATGCAGAAAACGTCATAGACAAAATAAAACCGAGAAAAATGTTGAAATTGTTTTCTGCAATACACTTGTTGAACCATGCACAGTGGTGGTCCCTGTTTACCAGGCACATATCACAGAATCTGCAGTGTGTTATGAAATCTCTCTGTAGTACGAGGCATTTCTCGCAGTAATCGTCGTTGTAGAACGAGCTGCTGAAAGTGGTGCCCCGCTGTACGGGTATCTTTCTGGTGTACAGGACATTGTCTCTCACGAAATTTATACTGCTTGGTCTGTTATCGTTCTCTGAATGGGCCTGGCCTGAATCGATCCGCAGGATGATAAACAGCGAAATCATGTTTATTGTCATCAGTGCAAGCTGACTAAGCTTGATAAGTGTACATTTCTCCAGGGCATATATGTCGTACAGAATAATGTAGTAGAACACCAGGCACAGAAGCACAGTCAAGAAAATATTTCTTCTAGGTAACATTTCGTTGTTATCATCAAGTAATAAGAACTCATCGCTTCTATTAAACATGTGTGTCTCGCCCAGTGCTGCTAGAATTTAAAGCGAAAACAGCCAATTAGAGCCTATCTTTGGTAAAAGGAGTTAAAGGAGTAAAGGAGTTGGCGGTAAAGGAGGTATTTTCCCTTGTTGTATCCCTGTTAATAAGGAGAACTTCCTCTCATCACGCATTGCTGCGACAGGTTCATCGAAAATTGCTAAAAATGGTCTAAAATGATTCGTGTCATGGCATCCGCTTGAAATCATCAATTCCGAAATTATTGCAGGTTGTTGATGAAGAAATGATTCAGAAGCGTGGTTATTTTGCCGTGTGTATGTTTGCAAAGTGTGCACCGGAATTGTCTTGATATTCGTTCGTTAACAAATTAGAAATGAGGACTGGCGTAAATTGAGACATTGTTAGGCAAAAATTACTTTACTAGAATAATTAAACATGTGTTGCGCGTGGTGACCGGTGTTGTCGCTGCACACCCTAACAACAGCCAAAACATGCTTTTGATGTCTATTTTAATCGCTGAACGTTTTCTGCACCACAAAAATAAGTTTTTTAACTTTAGGACACTTTTAGAAACTGTTTACGGTGAGTAACGCGGCCGAGCCATCGTGCATGTTATGAGTTGCACCCCTAACACAATAATCACAGGTAAGTAAATGCTCTATACATGTACGTAATTGTGATAGGAAGATGATTTATTTATTGTTGACATGAAATGGTAACAATTTTGACACCAATACATGGCATTATTGGCGGTAACATGTTGAACACATCATATAAATAAAATTACATCCAAATTAAAAAATTTACACCAAAAATATTCGACAATCAGCACGTGCCACAATTCCAGATCCAAAGTACTTGTTGAACTGTTCATTTTGTTCCACACCAGTATCAAATGCTCATAATTTGGTGATAACGCTTTGCACTATAAGCCGTGTAGCAACAAATTAGCACTTTTGCATTTCTTTAAAACATACGAATAGAATCATTAGCTTTTGCTCTGTTCAATTTTACCTGATATAGAAATTTATCTGCAACCGTGCGTTACGGTCATTAATCAATTTCAATATTTGTTTGTGCAAGGTACAGGTATAAACTGCTGAGCTACCATTCAAATATTTAGCAAAAATTCTTGCATCTCATAGCCGTACATCGAGTAATAGGCAATAAATACCACGGTTATGGTTCCATTTCACATTGAACCACTGATATTGATTATTTGATTAATCCTTATTTGTTATCAAAACGATTTGTTATATCATCGAAAATTTGTACTGGAGAAATACGCATTTGGGTTTTTAAACAGCGATCGCTCCCGTACCAATAGGTGTTTATCTGCGATGATTGTTAACGTGTGCGGTTCTAATACCGCGACAAAGCACCAACCACTAAAAGTTTACGTTCTGTGTGGTTCACTTGAATACGAGTTTCGGAATAATTCCGTGTGTAAGATTTAGTGTCATTCTTGTAGTTTGAAGGAAAGATATTTAAAAAAGTTCGGGCTATAAATAGACGTAATTTTTACAAAAAGGACGTTCTGCTCCGTCAATTTCATCACTGTGATTAAAAATGCAAACAATACGAAAATACGTTTAAAGATTACAGCGTTATGGTAAATCAATGTTTACGAATGCTTAGCATGTAATGGCAACGTATTGAGATGGTTTATCGGCCTAAGCCTGTTATAAATGGTTCCTCCACATCAACATTAAACGAACTATCTCTTACAACAGGCACAGCACGAAGACTAAGCCACTTATATTTTAACTTCGGTGCAATTAGGCCTATTATAATAGATGCGGTCCTTTTACCGCTATGGCAGTACAATATTATAAATAATTCATTCGAATAAAACCGCTTAAATGCTAAACAGAACTAAATTTATTTGTTGTCTCAATTCTTCCCTCAAGTCACTACTAGTAATTTGGAATAACAAAATCAAGATTTTTATCCCCGATGGTAAACAAGTACAACATCGAAGAAGTTTTAGAAAACACAAAATTTACCAACGATCATGATGTTGAGCTCAATTTTTTGGAAAAAAGAGTTGGTATCGGGTACAAATTTTCATATTCAAAGTATAGCGAGAAATTGGTAAAACGTGACTTAAAAATAAAAAGATTGAAGGCTCAAGATAAGAACAAAAACATGAATGAGATTAGTAGTGAGGAAACTGAGCCGATAACAAAGATGGATGTTATTAGGAAGAGGTTCAAAAGATGCTAAATTTTGTGAAAAATCATAAACAATTGGAGTAATATTCCTGCAATATAATGATTTTACAGTTTTTAACATGAATAGTGTGGTTGGATACCGTCATAGAATGTTTAATTTGTATACGCAAAAAGGGGAAATAAAACTTATTGTTATAGATTGTTTGAAAAAAAATAACAAAACATTGCGGGAACGGTAAATAGCAGGCGGCGTACTGAGTGGAAGGTGCCGCCCAATATTTGCGATTGGTTATAAACTTAAGACGAAAAGTATTTAAAGAAACCATCTAAGTAAAAGAATGGACAGGAAGTTTTATCAGTACGCTTTTATTTTAATTGTGCTAGTTATGCTATCTAATGTGTATAGGGCAAAGTGTCAGTCAACAATCGGGAAAAAGCATCAGAATGAGGATGGTGATGTCTCTCCGGCTGCAGAGGAGGGGCAAGGAGCACCATTGGCTAGCGAGGAGAAAAGTGAGGGCGGTGGTGTAGGTAACTGGTTCGGTAAAAGTAAGAATAAAGGTTCAAAGAAAGGAAAGGAGTCGTTCTTCACGAAATATAGAACGTACATCATAATTTTTTTGGTTGTCATCGTAATCGCGGTTATAGCTGGTGTGGTCTTTGCTCTTTTCAAGAAATAAAGTTTATCATACTGATTATGAGCGTTTTGTAGTTTAATCTCCGGATAGCATCAAACCGATTCTCCGTTATATTTATTTTTATAATAACCATTCCGCGGTGTTCATACGCAATCTTTATCGCGTACCTCTTATCAGTTGAAACTGCATGCTACCTCCCAGACAACAGAATCATTCCTTATTTGATTTGTACAGCTACATATGCCAATTTTTGCATTCTGTTAAAGAAACATACACTATTACATCTCTCTCTTTTATGTTTAGGATGTACTTTTCGATACGGCTCACAGGTTTAATTTGAGTTATTCAGAGTATACAATAAACGAATCTGATATTAATTGCAAAATTCTGCTTCACTTGCCAAGAAAAATATTTTACTTGAAGCGCATAAAATTTTGTTATTGCTATAACATAATCTCAGCATGTTTTCAACATTATATGAAGCATTGGATAACTGCTGATGCCGGGATAAATACCAATAAACATCCTATACGAGTGATTTCATGGTCACCAATCCATTTATCAAATAATTAGTAGTTAAAATTTGCTGACCAATTATTTGTTAGTTGTATTCTAAATTTTCATTTATTCGAAAACATTGACAAAGTTTTGCAGGATGCGGAGCGCTCCGTTTGTCACTGAACTCTTCCAGGATTGTTTATAAAACCATATTTATAATATTTCCTCATATAGCAACATTATCACCAATTGTCAACAAATGCACATTCCTATTCTTGTATATCTAACCATTATGGCTCTCAAATTCAAAGCGCACATCCATATTTCTTAACATAACTTGCTTTGCGATATGTTGCTCGTTGGTGCATTTAGAAATCTTTCTAATTTACTCTACAAGTACAGTTTACAAGGATTCGGACATGTCCAACCAACTATTTTCAAATTAACAGTCTAGTACTAATCTAAAATTTGAATTTATTCTTATCCTTTAGATGTATACTGAGCGGTTACAGTTTAATTACGGAACTATTGCTGTTGAAGCTAACAGCCCTAAAGATTGCGGTATATGATCCATCTTATTGTTTGCTAACATGATAAACACCAAATGCCTAAATAAGTACCGTGGTTATGGCCACAATTATAATAATAATTAATAGCGCCAAAACAACTCAGAAACTATATAACTGTATGTTTTTGCAATTATTTATGAGATTTCTCATATAATTACTACGGCAAAATCATTCATTGAGTGCTTGATCGCAAGTATCAACCAATTATAAGTTCTTCTGTTATAAAGGAGCCGCTTCTGATTCAGTCTTACGAAGTTCCAATGTGCAATCATCCAACGGTAGAATGGTACTACACATGTTAATTTTACAAGCTCTTATTATTAAATTGAATAACTCATTTTAACTATTCTACAATCTGCGAAAAATGAAAACAACGCAAAGAATTGAATATTCCACTATCTTTGTGGGCATAACTGATTTATTCACCATATATGGCAGTTTTAATAGAAAATTGTCCTTATTTCCAAATATAACCACAGAGGCAACGAATATCGTTGCATAGCTTTTTAATTAACAAAAAAACAATGTTTATGAAGAAACCACGTTTTGTACGAGATAGCAACCATTTTTGTTTGTAACATGGTAATTTGTAGCGTTGCAACATTATATGCTCATGTTTTGTTCAATACACACTGTAAGCTATTACAAGTTTCGTTGTGTTTTTAGCAATACAAAAATATCGAAGAGTCGTTGTTTCACTTATCACCCGCCAATAAAATGACGTAATTTTAATAGGTCAAAAACTAATCTTCTCATCAGTACAGAAGGAACGCTTATAGATTACATGGTAATTAAATCAAGCTAATGCTGAATTTTTTTCAGAAATATTTCCGTAAATCAACTCTGTCTATTACAATGTCTGTGGTCTGAGGTGATTGCCGGTGTATAACATTTTTTTGATTGTTGCATTACGGACGAAGTAAACATTCATGTTGGTCATCTGCGAATTTTCGATCATATTTTTATTGTAAAGCCTAACACCACGGAGTCATCCCCGTAAATTGCACCATAATTACACGCCTAAATGGGAAATTTATTGTGAATTAAGGGTTACTAATTGTTTAGCCTGGCAACAAGCAGGAAAAGGGGCACGGTGTGCGGTTCAATAGCTGATTCGTCTTGTACATGACTGCAAATATGTAACCATGTCACAATGATAGTTTTAATGCTCAAAATACTACTTGGTATGGAAGTACAGTGGGTAAATTCTGTTTGATTCTCATATGTAATATATTCATGGTTTGAGCTCATATAATGGCCCTACAACAGTCAAGATAATTAAACGTACTACACTTCCAGCATATGACACTGTTAATATAATTAATTAAAAATATTTGCTCGACATCACACCATCTCATATATTGTCAAGCAATCATCACATTAGATCAAACACACGTTTTCGTTCTAGTAAAATTTTACATCATAAGTTATACATACCTCACATAAATATACTTTGTTATATTTCTTAAGACAGCTTTTCAAGTGTCATTTACACCTAACAGCTCTCAATTGCAGGTACGTGTCATTAACCAATAACCATTTTTGTACAGAAAACTCCTTTTTCCCAAAATGTAACAAATTATTAGGATCTGTACTTCAGGCTTGTCGACAACAACATAGATTCGCAAATTGAAACTATATAACATATTTGTGCACAAAACTGAATATTTTTAATCACATTAAGTTGCTAAATTTGATTAATCGCAGCTTCTACTCAATCAGAATTTAATGAATAATAAATGTACGGTTCGTATCACGAGAGCAAATAATCAATTAGTTTCTTTTCCTCGATTCAAATGATTAGCCCACTAATTAAGAAATCAGTGATCAAATTGTTTCCAAACGTATATAAGAAAGAAGAATTCAGCATCTCATGAGGATTAATCATTCATCTTTTATTTTCATGCTAGCTGTTCTATTAGACCTGTTCTTGGTTTGTGTAAGGGCAGAAGCTCCTCCAGCAACCAAAGCTGAGCCACCAGCCAAGGCTACTGGAGAAGATCCTAAGAAAGAGGGCGAGGTTGCTAAAACAGATGAGGAGAAAAAAGAGGGGGAAGAGTCACCGACTGCGGGACAGGAATCAGCTGATAGTAGTGGTGAATCGGGTTCAATGTTTGGACTGTTGGGTGGCCCAGAATCGGAACCGGCCGATAAAGATAAGTCATTCTGGCAACGACATAAGAAGACCATAATTTGGTGTATTGTGATATTCTTCGTTGTCATAATAGTGCTGGCAATTGTAGGATTTGTTCTAAAGCGAAGGAAATCGTAAATTATTAAATAAAAGTCTTTCTTGAAATTGGAAATGGAGTAGTAAATATCTATTAGTCGTTTATGCCGTTCTAAGCAATATTACATCATCTTTTGTACATAACAGGATATCTGGTACAAAACATCTTTAAATATTCGGTTTTGCTGTTTCTAGGGAAGATCACGGTGTAGAATGCATCTACTTTGACAAGCTGGATTCTTATATTGAGAGTAGTTTATTTATCATACCACATAAACTAAACTAGGTTTGTGAAAAATACTCAATTCGTATTATTTTAATGTTTAATTTACGCTCAAGATGAGTAGGTGACGGTTTTACTGTTCATGAAATTGTGTTCAATAAATGTAGTTTCACAAATAATTTACTTAACGCAGGAAAGCAGTTTTATCAGCGTTGGCAAAGAGAGATGTCTTTAAACAATTTTATATCTTTGATATGCAATTTTGTATCATATAGGGCTATTTTAAAATAAATAGTACTAGTAAATAATATTAAATAGTGCCATGATAATTTACACAGGTTCATAGGCGTAGAATGGTTTAATTGCGAATTAAATTAATGAACACATAATTTGGAATGGCCCAGCGAGATACAACATTCCTGGGAAACATTCCGCATTACTACCTGACCACCCTTTAAAGGTAAGCGGAAAGAACCAAACTACTCCTGCTCGGTTTAAAAGTAAATAAACGTACAGTTTGTGCCGCCAAGTGCGAAAAGTTAGCTGTGCAAACCAGTGCGTCAGTGTTTATGTTTGATAGAATACACAATCACACATGAATTTGAAATGTTTATGTTATCTTTGCCCACGCACAGCTTTTCGTTGAGGACACATTCCTATTGATTGCAGCCCTCCGCTTTTTCAATACAAACATTCGTACTTTTTTCAGTAAAGTGTTTGTTTGCCATTTGATTGTATCATGGCAAAAAAGTTCTTCTAGTGCATCGCTTGGAGATGAGCATCTCATTACGATCTTAATTAATGAGTAGAATAAAGCTCTGCGTTGAAAAGCTTTAATAAATAATTATACTGCAAGATGTACTGAAACGAACAAGTACAAAAATTAAAGATATCCACTAAGACATAATTGGACATATCTGTGTTAGAACAGTAAATATTTGTTGAACTCGATCTCTCAATGTAAATATTAAACGAAATATCTTTCAACGATAGCGGCGCTGCTTCTCTTTAAATATTAATGTACGCAAGAAGTCAGGGAAATACACCTGTTTCTGATGGAACATCTGCTGACTTTGTCGCTAAAATGCATTACACAAATGATTGATGTTTGGATAGCTCTAATTTAACCAACAAATAATAAAAGAACTGGCCCAGCTCTGTGGCCAGCAATCTGCTACAATTCAGCACAAACAATATTTTACAGACCAAAAATAAACACATCGTTAATAAAAAATTTACAAGTTTAACTGTATATGACAGTTACTCAGGAATACCGTATAATCGCGCTAACAAAAGTTTTATTAAAAAACGGATAATTCACCCTCTCGCTCTCTTTGGGACACTCCTTTTCGACCCAACAACAGCAATCTCCTCAAGCAAAACCATTCCTGGACAGCTGACCGTCGCAAACTGTATGACAGCATCCTCACCCGCACTTTTAATAGTCTCCAACAACAATTTAACTCTATCTTTTTCGATTTCATTGCAATGTAGAGTCTCCATCTCGGTATAGCCGGTCGATATCAACGGATCGGCATAGATGCAGTCCTCCTCCTCGTCAAAATCGACGAGCACGTAAGTCTTTTTCACTGGTATAACAACGTATACTTTTGATCCGCCCGAGAAACTCATTTCGGCTTTCAGGTTTGTTCTTATGTTCTTTCCGGATATCATCACCTTGGCCGCTCCATGCTTCCCTGTTTTTACCTTGGTCACACTTGTGATCCTAACGTAATCCTTCCTGTCTGCATCAGCAACAATGACTGTCTTTTCTTTGAGCGTGTTTGCGTTGACAGATGAATCGAACTCCTCCTCACTTATCGCCATCGAGGGGTAAATTTTTTTTATTTTTAAAATACATTGGAATGATAATCCGAATGCACAGTAAAGATTTCAGAACGCACATATTACAGAAATCGCTATAAAAAAGTCGTTTGTCTATCGAGAACACCGTGAAGAACGTGCTTTTAGCAAATATAGCAAAAAATATACTTCCTATTTTCCAGTTAGTTTTTGAGCTGTTTTATTCGGTCTAAAAATCGAGATAGCTAAACATATCCAATCAATTTCCGAATGAAATAAAAGCTTTTTAAAAGCGTGTTTATGCTTTAAAAGCTTACTTATCGAGTGTATTCTTCACCCTTTTTGGTACAAATACTTCTTGGTCCGTTTCTTGAAATGCGGACAAAGGGCTCTCTCATAACCTTCATGTTCCAAAGCGTATTTCTACCCAATAAATCAAATACTCACTTCGATTTATGCCTTTTGCCCTGTTTATACGACTTTAGGTTAGCACAGTTTAATCTTACCAGATTTATACCAGTAATCCACCAAGTTTCAAATTAACCACCCAATCACAGAAAAGTTATATGTCCTATCACAAATGCTCCTTTCTTTTTGGATAGCACTATTTATATTGAAGCTTTACTGTCGTAATTGAATCTCTAAAAAGACCAATATTTGTCTTTTTGGTGTAATGTTGCAGTACCCTTAAGATGTAATTGAAATAATAAACAACTTATCACCGTTAATCTCGTAATACCTCGAGATCAAATACAATTGTCCGAGTTACTTATTTGAATTTTAAAATCGATGCCTTGCTATAAGAGTACTATCTTTCTGCATATTTTTATCGATTCCTTTTTTTGGCTATGACGATGACAGTAAATGGTAATTTATTTGCACATTCTAACGGGATAATTACAAAAACTGAAAAATCAACCTGACGACAAGTATTTATTGTGGATTTTATCGGCTAAATTATACCGATATACGCGTAATCCTGGCCAAAGATACGTAATAATCCAAAAACATGAATGATACATTAAATGGCAGCATTGGTTTAATCAAACGAAAGAAATATCACGCAGGAGCGAGTAGAACTGCAATTTTGACCCTACGCCTTCGAATAATCTCAGCTGATATTTTGAAATACACTTCAAAATCTCGTAATTGTCCATATTCTTGGCTACCCGAAAAAAGGACACCAACAAATCTTGGGGATCATAACCATCCTCCCAAATGCAGTCAAATTTACTCAACGCCTCTGCCATTTTATTCTTAAGGAGTAAAATTATGATGTTTTCTATTAGCTTAGGCGAAGGCTGTCCAGTTATCTTTAAAATTGCATTCTCATCCACTTGTTTTGAGTAGAGAGCGGATTGCAGAATGTTTATCGCCTGCCGCATATCACTGTCTGATAGAAACAAGATGGTATTTAGCGCTTCTTCCGATAAATTCAAGTTTTCGTTGGCTACAATCTCGTTCAATCTGGTTTTCATATCTTCGTTTTTTATTTTGTTGAACGTGAATATGGCACATCGACTTTGAATAGGCTCTGATATCTTTTGGATATTATTACACACAAGAATAAACCTGCAATCCCCGGTACACATTTCCATGGTTCTTCTCATCGCCTGTTGCGCAGCAACCGTCATAGAATCACACTCATCTAAGATGATGACCTTAAGACCCGTGCTCAGTCGCATCGAAAAGTTTTTTATGGTTGTTCTTACGGTGTCTATCCCTCTTTCATCACTTGCATTCAACTCTAAAACATGCTTTTTATCGCTTACGATTTTTTCGCCAATTATTTTGGCCACTGTAGTTTTACCGGTGCCAGATGGCCCGTTAAATAGTAAATGTGGCATAGAATTGGCATTCAAGATGCTTTGTATGGATTTTATCGTCTCTTGGTTTCCGACTACGTTATCAATCTCTTTGGGTCTGTACTTTTCTGTTAACAGGTTTTCGAGCATGTTAGGGGCCCATAATTCATCGTTAAACACAAAAAATTGAGCAAATCAAAAATTTTGTCGAGATTGGGATGTGCTGCACAATTACGTTGCAATACCAGCTAACACCAACCAATACAATATTAATGGTTGGTACAAACATATCCGAGGGCACTTGTGCACGGAACAACGACATTTATCTGCAACGAATTTTCTCTTATTAATGTCCTGTTAAGTTGTTTGATTTTCAAACGGACATGCAATTTAGAGCAATGTTCTTCCGTGACTGAAAACAAAACTTATAACATGATGTATTATGTGTGCGCAAAGAACCAAACAGAACACTTCGCAAAACTAACAATGAAGGGAAAAAATGGGCGCTACTTCGGTAATTAAGGACATCAAAAAGTTACAGAATATGTTAAATTTAATATTAGTTCACAAAGAGGTGTTAATAAACAATTCTGTAGGACCATCTCTCTACACCCCATTATCAACCAATTTCGATATAAAAATTGGTAAAACTCCATAAGAAGAGAAAAGAATGAGTAGTATTTACTTATTTTGAGTGGAAAAAACTTTGATTCTTTTTCTGATTTACTCCAATCTTTAACAAGAAAAGTTATTAACCACTGCAACATTCTCAGTGCCTTGCATCAAGTATCATTTCTTACAAACACAGAGTTAAGTCTAAATTGCAAACTCAGTTCAAAAAAAATGACATTTATCAATAACAAACAAATTCCCTCCAAACAACGATGACCAGCACTTATAAAGTTGTACTATACCTGCTATTTACCACGTCTTTCCCTTAATACCATATTGCATCCTATTACAGGACACCTGGCATTCTTGTCCTTCTTCATGTAACCTAAAACTGCATTTCGTTCCATAGCATGTCCGCAGACACTCTCCCATCGCTCACGGATTTTCATCTGTGTCAAACAGCACATATCACCTGTTTTAACGTTTTGCACGACAATGTTATCGTTTTCAAATAGATCTTCGTACTCTTTCGACTGCTTCACCCCTTTCTTGAGTTGTTCCAGATCAAACTCTCGATCGCACGATACATTCTTTGCCAGTTCTTGCACCTTGAGCGAAAGATACAGTTCTTCGTCCAGATAATTATTTTCTGTCATATATTTCAATATTTTGTTGATTGTTTTTCCTCTCTCTTCCAATAAATCATTCATCCAAGGGTATGTCTGGGTTAAAACAAGATACAGTTGCGGCATCCGATATAGGAGAAAAATATTCATTAAAGCGATATTTTAGGATAAAAATAGCGAGAAAAATTGATAACTCCTCTCATACAATCAAGCCGTATATACTTGAACAATCTAAGAAAATGTGACAGTTAAGATATATTGATATTCAACCTTCTGTCAAAATAGAATATTTACAGACCTGCGGTGTCACATATTTACATTCTGGCAATTCGTGCGCAGCCGTGCCACAGTGCTAGCTAGCCATTCTCTGTCGAGCACGTTCTGGATGTATCAAATATGGTATGAATTAATGAACACGCTTTTTATAGTAAACAAGCCGTTTATGAACTAAGGACTGCTACCGGTGTATATGTTCATAGTAACGCACATTGAACTTCTAAAATATTCGATATTCGTTTTATTTCGGCTTTAAGAGCGAAGAAAAATTGCTCAATTTATCAACAAGTTAATAAAATTAGAATTAATTATGACGTTTTATCCATGACTGGACAACAATGTGATTTAGACGGGTGCTTGTTGCACGATGATGACTCATATTATGTTTTTCTCTGTTCATAAAAATTAACAAGACTGTTCTACCTGTCCACTCCAAGAAAAAGATGTTTGTAGAATAAAGAAAAATTTTTATCTTAAAAGCCATAGTTTCGCTATCTCCTATGTTTGCTGTGGAATACCAAAAATACGAAGACCGTCTGTCACAAATACTCTCTCAAACGGTGATATTTGCTTCGATGATAATGAGTTTTGCGTTTTTGAATGTAAAACATTTAAGTAACAAAAGACCCATTGTATAAAATTCAAATGCGCACGATTGGCCGAACAAGAGTTAAGAATAGTTTGTGTGAGGATGGGGACAGCATTGTTCGTCCTTTAATTAACAAAAGAGGCGATATAGGAACTGATCTTACTGCAATGGAAGGAAACAGGGCGGCAGCTCATGAGAAAAGCAACGAATTGGACGATGTAATCAATGAAAATACCGAGTCTAAGAATGAAAGGAATATGAGCAAGGCACCGAGACTAAAAAGAATCAACTTGGAACATCAAAACGGTAGCACCGATAAAATAGAGAAAAATTGTGCCATGACACATGATTTTGGAGATAAAGACACCATAATTTTGGAAGACTCCGATAAAAAATGCTGTTTTTGTGGGAAAATTTTGAGAAAAATTTTTGTAAAATGTCTCAAATGTGGAAGGAAATTTCATAACAGCTGTTCAAAGAAAGGGAGTCGGATAGTCGAAAATTACGAGGTTATCTTCATATGTAACGATTGTAACGCGTGCACAGAATGTGGATTGAATAATGATGACGACACGATGCGCTGCTTGGTTTGTCCACAAATATTCCACAAAACGTGTACCACCGCCCAGTTCTGCAGACCATGTCGAGAGAAGTTATACCTGGGCGCTACGCAGCTAGAAGTAATGGCCAGATTTGAGATGAACATGTTCAACAGCTTTGTGAGAAGCAAAGGATTTATGAAAGACGAGCGAGGACAACGATATATGGGCAAGGAGATAGTTGTTTCCAAGTTGTACATAGGGAGCAAAAAGCTTTCACCGCAGTATCTTTCGCCTTTTATCAATGTGTCATACTCTATGTATGTCTGCGAGAAGTGCTTTTCCTACTTCAAGGAGTCTATTTCGTTAGAAAGACACAAGTTGAAGTGCGATATGTGTCTACGCGGTAATCTGGTGTACTCCCGCGGAAAACTGAAATTATATGAGGTGGATGGTGAGATAGACACAATATTCTGCAGGAATCTCTGTTTGGTGGCAAAGTGCTTCCTCGATCACAAGACACTCTACTATGATGTGGAGCCTTTTTTATTTTACACTCTGTATGATGACAATGGCAACTTTATAGGGTATTTCTCCAGGGAAAAGTTCTCAACAAAGTTCAATTTATCGTGTATTGTCGTTCTGCCCTGCTATCAAGGAAAAGGTTTTGGCTACTTTTTAATTGATTTCAGTTACTGTCTGTGCAAAATTACTAACAAAAAAGGGACACCAGAAAAACCTCTGTCTGATCAAGGACTCGCAGTTTACAAGAAATACTGGAAATACAAAGTTTATAATTATATATCGAGGATTAAAGGGTGTGTATCCGTTGAAGTTATTTCAGAAGAGTTGGCCATGACTCATTCGGATGTTGTATACGCCCTAGAATTACTCGAATTTTTGAAAAAAGCTGATGGCAAGTATCGCATTGAAGTTTCAGAAAGGATCTTTGTCGAATTGAAGACATGTGATCCTGCTGGTATTATAACCGGTAATATACGGGTTTTTAATGAATAGAGATTAGCCAGTTAATAAAGAGCCGCTTTATACCCGATGAGCAGCGGATGCTGTTCAATGGACGCTTCAATAAAATTTATTTAAAATGGTATTTATATGCGGTACGATGCAGACTGTCTAAGTCTTCGGCCACAATACATGAACTGAGATAATATAGCTAATTCTTAGGACTCAGAACGCAGTTTTATTCGGGCAAATGCAAAGGTATAAGAACCCTGCTGTACCTAATTTGGTGTCTGCACTGTTAACTCTGGTGTGCATGCATTCAATTGGTAATTGGTGTTCTATTCCGGCATTTTTACCAAAATTATTATTAGCGGTGTGTTGTATGGAGCATTCACCCTACCTACCAACATTACGTAGCTATGAAATAAAATTTTGTTCGTGATTTATAAACACCGCAGTAACTTCGGTGTGCCTGTGAATTAGGTAAACTGCGATTAATCCATTTAGATAAGTAAATTTACTCACACACCACCATTATTCATTATCTGTTAGCTCATCCATTTCGTATTGGAGTTGCCGCAGCAACGTGGTAGGTAATATCTCAGGTTGTTTACAATGCTGCTTGGTGTTATGGGAAAGTTGTCAAAACGATGCCATCTTAATATTCCATTATAAGTGGCAAGAAACGTAGTTTATGGCATCTATTTCTATTAACTACCATGTCTATAGGTACATGTATGCCATGGTAAATGAATTAGAACATATCCTGCTCACATCATGTTCGAGCTATGATCTAATGAGAAGATCGCACAATCAACTTACAAAAACATGTAGCATGTCGAATGCACCACATAAAGAGTAACTGAAAGGATGGAGAACTGTTTATTAATAATTTTCGCTCTTTTAATTAATTATGGTCTAATTTATTTAAACCTGCCATACTAATTATAGCAGCCAGCTTCACTCGAAGGATTACTTATCTTTAGGATTTTGACAATTTTCTTGTAAATATCATATCTCTTCTTACTTTTCTCCACATTTTGTCCCTTGCACTCCAAAGCACCATTAATTGCCTTTGTGGTGGCTCCAAATTTATTTTCTTTGACTCCCGGTGCAGTGGCAACTCTTGTTTGCCAGTACCACACCGATGTCTGCATGGCTACCTTTGGATCTTTACCGACCATATCAGGATTATCGAGTAGTTTAGTGCCCATGCCAATGCCTTCACTCGCTGCTTTGTAATTGGCCGCCCACGACAGTTGGATGAATCCACGTCCAAAATAATATTTACCTGGCTTTCCCTTGCCATCGTCATAATTTTTACCACACTTAGCAGGATCTTCATTGCATCCTTTCTCTACGAGTTGCGACAAGCCACCAGACTCGTGCATGATTTGTGCCAGGAACATCGCTGCATCATTGGTAGTTTTAAATTTGCCAATCTGATCTGCGACTGCCTTTACGTTCGCATCTGGTGCTTTATATCCAAGCTCACTCGTAATTTGTTTAATTTGGCTCTCTGTTATTTTGGCATTACCGCCACCGCCCGATGGCGTGCTTCCTGTGTCACCAGCAAGTTTTTGACCCTCTTTGCCCTTAAGACTCGAGTTTATGTTGTTTTTGCCTGCACTGGCGAGTGGGGACTTTTTTGCCGGACTAGGTGGAGTAGAAGCTTTTGCACCTGGACCTGTTGATGTTAGACTACTAGCTGGCAATGGTGTTTTACCATGGCCAAGTGGTGCTTTTGGGGGACCACTGCTCTGCTGTGCAGAACTGTCAGCCCCGCCGGCTTGTCCGGGCTGTGATGCCCCTGAACCTCCACCCGGTTGAGCAGTGTTATCGCTACTTTCGCCTTGTGCTGTCGGTGACGCGCTTCCACCGCCTGTATCAGAACCACCGGTGGGTGGCTGACTCGAACCGTTACCGGCTGTTGATCCCTGCTGGCCTTCGCTACCCGCTCCTAACAGGCTCTCACGATCAATTACAATTGCTCTTATAGGCTTTGTATCACGACATATACGGCATGAATCCTGCAGGTTTTCATCACAACAAGGCAAATCCGGTCTTTTAACGGTTTTAACTATTTCCTGTATCGTTGATGGCTCATCCCGTGTCTCTATCATTATCTTCTCAGTAACTGTCTTATATACAGTAACAGTTTTCTCCTGTTTATCTTCAGGCGGTTTAACTGACTCTTTTGGAGGCTCCGATGGCTTTGGCTGCTCCTGTGATTTTTGTTCATCCTGATTGTCTGTCTCCGCCTTACTCTCCGTATTCTTACTATCATCCGGTTGTTGCTGCTTTTCACTTGGCATTTGAGCTCCTTCCGACTGATCAGATTTATTCTCGGCTGCAGACGAATTGCTATTAGGTATATTTGATTGGTTTTCTGCTTTGTTCTGATCACTAGGTTTGTTCTCTGCGCTGTTTTGGCTTTCTTGCTTTTTTTCTTCCTTTTTATCAACGCTTTCCTGCTGACTCGAGACTTTCTTCATTACTGATAGGTCAGCAGGCACGCTTTCCTCTCCTTTGGCAGGTGAACATGTAATCTTATTGTTATCAAGCACACAGTTACTATTGGTAGGGCAATTTATCACAACCCATTCGCCGTTCAGATCACACATTTTCATGGTATCTCCATCACATTCTGAACTTCCCGGTAAACACAATGAACGAATTCGGCTTATAAGTTGCAGAATCAGCATTACTTAAAGAATTAGTTGCACGGTCCTCAAAACTTTATGTTTTCTTGTAAAACAAATCTGTATGATAATGAATTTGGAATATATGATACGTATGTTTTAAAGTAAGAGGATCACTACCTCATAAGTTTCGTATGATAGCTGCCATTACGGCAAATATGCGCTGACACTACGTTATTTCTTATTTGAACGAGCTTTAGTGCAGCATTCCTTAACATCATCGATTACTCAAATACATCACATCTCGGGCCCATACGTGTTAAAAAGAGTTGAATGATGATATTGTGGAACTAAGGAACTTATCTCGGATATTATGATGCTTTTATGGGTCATTATTATCATGATACAAGCATTTTCTATTTTTCTCTAAGGGTCAAATAATTTACTTTCCAGAACTGATCAATCAGCTTTCGAGTTGTCTTTTTATTTATATGAAATAGCGTTAAGCAGGTTACTAATCAAATGCGAGGTGCCCCTCAGTAAACTGGTCTACAGGAAAAGTAAATACACAGTATAATACCAAATTTCTTGCGGAATCAGGGTACATGCGGGCTGTTTTGATTGTTATTCAGGTTTAAAACCACGGTTTGGGCCAACAAACGGTTAGTATCGAAGAATAACGCTATTTATTCATAACTCACATTGCCAATTAAAACGTTGCAACATACGTTTGGATTGATCAACGAATCGGTATGTAAGACTTAATCTCAGGTCTAGTGTCACAAGTGACCACAAAGAACGCACAATAATTTTCATTAATGGAACAATCACGTCGTTTCTAAGATACTGCCGTTGCCTTTAATTCCCTCCGAAATGAACATTTAATGTATTAAATAATTTGCTTTCATCATACGAAGACTTGGAAAGGAAATATGCAATGAAGACACTAAGCAATCGGATAACAACATAACATTCTCACACATACGTTGTTTTTGAACCGCGTAATAATAGCTTTCATTCCTACCTCCAGTTAAACACTCGCTCAACGAAACATTTACCAAATCGATAATACTCTGCCATTTGATCGGCAGGTTCGAACTACCCGTGATATTAAATGATAAATAAACGCACTTTTGATGAAAAAGTGTTTAAAATACCAGACAACTGCGGCATGAACAAAGTTACATTAGATAAGGGTTCAACGAGGTGAAAACTCGATCCAATAACCACTCAAACAAAATTGTATAAATGCCATTACTCGCAAACTCAATATTGGCACTAGCTAAGTAGCGTAGAGAACATTTATTTGTCATGTTCAAGTGATAGGGTCGACTTAAAAATTGGTTTGATCTGCAAAAATGATTCCTGTACGTTATAGAAGTGATCAATAGGTAAAGATGCACTTTGTATCTCCAATTTTCTTCAAAACGAGCAGCAATTTGTTAAACTTGATGTGGCCGAATCATTTCGGGCCAATATAGTATTGTAATGAACTTGGGTGAATTTTTACGTATATTAATACGCTCACATCCATGATTCAGTAAATAATTGAATTGATTACATCGAGCCAAATCTCTCGTTTTAACAGATAGACTGTGACACGAGTTACTCATTCAAAACTTCTTGCCAGAGAGACGCTGTCTCTTGTTTGACTAGTACACGTACTTATATTGCTTTAAAATACCTAAGTTTCTTTTTAATTTTGTCAAATAAACATAAATCTTTTTCTTCAATTTTCTTCTCAGATGGCTGAAAAATACAAGCACTCGTGCGTGATATCCAAAAAATAGATACTCGTCTGTAGTGCGATATTCTACGTGTTACAACGTGTTTAATATCAAATATCCTTTTTAACCACAGGTAATAAACGGTCTGATCTCAGAACGGCGTATGAGTGATTGCCATCTCATTATTCTTGTATAACCGCGTTTTATACCACAAACAATGTGATTATGGTGTATTTTTTGTCATTTAAATGACCACAGCAGTTTTTACTGAACAAATGGTCCGTATAAAATTTTTTGCTTTTTCCAACCCACGATGAAATCGCTTAAAACAGCCAGGAAGTTCGATTCAGCGGAGAAACGTGTGCAGCCAGAGAATCTGGAGAGCAAGCACGACGCAATAAAGCGCCTCAAACTTAAGAAGGAGCGCACTAGTAAAATCAAAGAGCTTAAAGAAGAAATCCATTTTAAGACTGGGAACGAGTACTTCTTCAAAATGAACTCATTAAGACAGGAGAACGATAAGCTCGTAAGAATTAGCAAGTTTGACATGGCCGAGAGTAAGCGCCGGGTTATAAGTCTGAATTTTGAAATAATAAGGATGGAAAAGAAGCTAAGAAAGACTATGCCTGTACTTAAACCAGCTAAAATTGTTTTTGAAGATTGTCCACAAGGTGTAAAAGTAGAATGCAGACAAGAACTAAAACCTGATAAAGAAAGATTGGCAACATACAGAGATTATCTTGCCAAGCTGTATAAGACGAAACAACAGATAGAAAAAATGATAGAAAACACAAAAAAGCAAAGGGGTCAGCGATGAGAGAACGCCTCGAATAGCAATTGGCTGGTTCGACACATCATGTTCAGCGTACAATATTTTGTTCGTACATGTGTTGCCGGGCCATTGGCCCGCTGGAAGTATCACCGATTTAGATCAAAACCGAAAATTCATAATGCGTATAACAACGAGCAAATACATGTTTTGTTGTATATGAGCAGATAACATGCTTTTATGATTGCACCGACCCATTTGCGATACCTTTTCATGATGCATTACGTTTCTCGTAATAGTGGCACTCTTGATCGTCAAAACTGTTGCACCAACCTCGTAGTTTTTTTACTGAAATACGCTCATTATTTATCTTCTCACACATCAACAGCATCCAAACAAATATGGCACGATCTCATGGCAACAAGAAATTTAGTTAGACATTTTCAATGAAATGGTACATGGCCTCTCGTGCCTGTAAAATATTTTGCGTGTGTGCAACACTTTTGGCTCAACGCCGGTATCAAACAAAAAATATTGAGCCTGTGAAAAAGGTTGTATCAGCCACCATTCAGAAAACAATCCATTAAAAGTACCTTAGTATTATTTTACCTATCATAAGAACTGTTTAAAATCGATCTTCATGTTCTTTTATCACCTCTTTAAGAATAGGATGATCATTATTCCTACAAAACGCCATGATATCATCATCAAGAGCGTTTCTGTACTTCCTGCCCATCATCATTATGAGTCTATAAAAATTGATGCCGGTCTCATCTCCGAAGAACGACTTGATATAATTCTTAACAGAGTCTACATTTTTTAGTTTCCTGCCCTTACACAGCGTACAGGTTAGGATAATGATGTGATACTTGCACTTCTTGGACACAAGAAAATCGACCAGCTCATCAACATCATCCATTCTATTCTTCATAATGGCCCTGCCTATAACGATACACTCATTGTTCGTAAACGTGGTCAGCAACTCCAGAAATTGACATACCATGTTCTCTCTCACAATTCTACACAGCTTTTTAAAATACTTGGGTTCAAGCTTCTTATTTTTGTTGATGTTTTTATGGAAGACACGTACAAAATCTGACAGTCCATCTATTCCATCGCCACGTGAATTCCTGCTCATGAAAATGCAAAGGGCGCCAATAAAAATTTTTATTTTAAAACTTTCCTCTTCTATGTTCTCTCTCGCAATCCAAAAGCATAATCAAATCTCCTTCTCGTACCGGCCCCATTACAGCCCGTTGCAAGGTCCGTTTCTCCTCCAGCAACTCCAATTGACAAAGCGTGATCGGTCCACCTGGTCCGCTTCGTTCAATACGCTTGATCACCTTCCCTATGTAAACCTTCTCAGTCATGATTCCTGGGGTAAAAATTTTTAGCAATAAAAATTTTGTTGTTGAACCACCAATTGTTAATAACACCTCGTCCAGGTACCGGCCCGCTTTGAGCTGAAAATATTTGCTCTTGTATTTTTGTAATCTTCGAGTATTCGAATTGATCTTGACTTTGATCGTGCGCGATAACCAGGTCAATGTTGTTATCATCAAAACAAAATGTTTGGTTGCACAAATGAGCGAATATCTTATTCTTTACCACGTATTTTGCTAGTTGTCATTCTTATTTCGATACAATCCAGGAAGAGCACCGCATTTTGCAGCGTTTGAACATTTTATCTTCTTTCACTTCGGCAATATTGAAAGAAGTACTTTGTTGTCGAAAATCAATGCTCGTTGCGAGGAAAAACAGAAAGAATATGCAATTTTGGTTTGATTTGAACAAATAGTTGCGCTACTAGGCAAATATATTGGCTTCAAAGTTTTGTTCCGTAATTCTTTGCTAATACATCACATCTGAATAGCTGTAACTAGTGATTCAAGCAAAAAATAATGGCTTTCGTCCTATTTTCGAATAACGACAAGTAGCATTGTGCACAACAGCACTTCCGTGTCCGTTAACATTAGTTTCATGAATTGCTACCACTACCAACGTTTGTTGGCTTATAGGACCTATTTCGCAAGTTTATTTGCAATGAACATTCTACTACGTTTCTCGCTTGAGATGCAATCGGTATGACCAATATACTGCCTACCACGTAAGCAGCTGCAAAACTCATTCTCTAACACACGATGCCCAGTGGATCGAGTAATATTAGCACTTGGTGGTAGACTCCGTGCTATAAATAAATTTTCTATTAACCAAGACAGACCGATTGCTATCTAAAAAATATTAAACGAATTAAACACACACAAAATACTTAAATGACAGTTTATAATGCCTAAATTAACACTTTACGCTCCTCGAACGTGCGGTTCAAAGATAATTGGATTAACTTTTATTTTCAGCTAGTCGTTCCGTAGTTACCAAAAGTCTTCAAAGCCTCCTCCAAACCATCATTACGATAATATTTTATGATTTGCAAATAATTAATTGAACTGTAAAAACCGATTATAGCTATGCACAGGGATATTTTCAACACAATGTCATCAAGAAGAGCTACAATAATTAACATTCCGAATTCGAATAGAATATTCCACTTCATAAACAATTGCGTGGTAAAAATTAGCACTAATATAAACAGAATTACGGCAGATTTCCTTGAAAAAAGAGATTCTGTTCTTTTCAAGAGGTTAGTTATCAGTACCGCTCTGGCCATTATCGTATCGAAAAATGAGTGTGGTACGGAATTATCAAGCGATGTGCGGGATGTCATTTTTGATATTGTTGGGGAATACAAATGGATATAACAATAATCGCACAGAAAGAATAGAAATACGAGTTAACGAACGGACATGTTTCTACAAATGGATATAACAATGATTTGAACTGTTTCCATCATATCACACATCCTGTTGGTGGTGTTATAACACCTTCAATTTCTTGTTGCTGAAAGCAGATTTTGCAAGATATCGCACTAACATATGGATAGGAGATAAAACGGTGCTGAAGCAGTTGCATCGGTACATTCTTACGGGTGTTTCCGATCCTAGGTTAGGAGATGATTAATCATATAAAGATGTTCAACTCAGAAAATAGTAGCCATAACCATAAAAATGAAACTACTGCTTTATCAATACTCATTTTATATCCATTTCCAGAACAAGTAGACCAATTTGTATTGACCTGAATAAATGATCAGCTATACCACTACCACTCCTGATATGCAACTACAATTTGCCTAATATTGTGTTTTAGTGGCCCTGTATGCTCTTCAAAGGTGTGTCTACTTACATTTATACTATCCTTACATTCATTTACACTCCTCGGACCTAACTTTTATTCGGGTACCCGTTCCACGAAAAATCACCCAAATCTCAAAACTTTTTCGCACCCATCACGCGGATGCTCGAATGCAAATGGAGGGAGTGCGAATACACGACGGATAATCACGATGATCTGGTCAAACACACGAACAACCACACCAATGAGTCTCTGACATGTCTCTGGGAAGGCTGCAAGAAGCGTGATCCGCACAGCACCAAGTACACGCTGCAGGCCCATCTGAGAAAACATACCGGTGACAGACCGTTCAAGTGTAACGAATGCGACAAGACCTACACGCGCTCCGATGCACTTAATAAGCATATTAAAAGACACGAAAAAGCAGATTCATACAACAAAGAGCTAATCTACCATATAAACGAACTTAACGGCATCATAGATAGATTTAAGGTAATGATCACGGAAGAAAGAATGAAAAATAACGCGCTTGTAATGAGCAATCAGTTCATAAGAAAATTAATTGCTGACAAAATATTAATACGTGCCAAAAATGAAATAAATGGCGTAATTCACCACACAAACAAAGGTTGGGATGAATATCTGCAATAAAAATGATGTTTAGTCTATGAAAGCGTTATTTGTGCAACGATCGCTTTGTTATCGGATCAGCCACACATAATTGTCCTTTCTAGACGTGCAATTCCGTAGACATTGCCAGCACTCTCAGTATGATAGTAATGAACCATAGTTCTACATGCTGTGCTATCTTTGCCCCCTCAGCCTTTCCTCTTTCTCAAATTTTTCTTTTAAATACGCTCTGACCCGTTTAATCGAACTCTTGGCCATGATGGCATTAAACGTCACATTCCTACCAGCGATACTCTTACACTGCTGCATAGCGCTACAAATCTCATTCTTTATTGCTCGCGGAACCTTGAGAACGATTATTTGGTTGTGCAGCAGAAATAATGTCAGGCATACGTTGTGAAAGTGCATCATACCAAAGGAACCGTACATTTCGTACATCTGGTCCCTAAAAATATTCAGCAGCGATGCATCACTCATCTTCAGCAGCGTGTTATTGCCACTCTCGATTTTGAAAATTACGTAGCGTACTTTTTTTGTGGCCATGGGGAATGACAAAAATTATAATTTTGGGCTCGGTCCAAATATTTCGTACATACGGACAAGCGCAAAGGCAGCGAATAAATGAATGTGTTGGCGTATAGTACCGTGTTTATTTGGATGTTGATGGTGTGCAGGAGGTAAATGGACAGTTTGAACAGTAGAGTTAGCGTGTTGCATAATATGCTCACTTGGTGTATTTTATACGACCAAATGGTAGCAGCATCGAAATGATTGTTTTAGATTTCACTTTACACGCGGTGCTCCGTCAAAATTGTAGCACCTTCGTATTTGCGTGGAGTAAAACGTTCTGTCCGATGAAAATACTTTATTTAGTATTAGCGTAAGAAGGTAATAATTTCATTAAAGCACCACTCGCATGTAAATTAACGTGCTGCCAGGAATATACACCGGTATAATTTAAAGACTGCACTGCCTGCATCATGTTAAAAATATTCATCGATAGAAATTTCTGAGGAGTTCCTCTGTTGCTGCCACCTTTCCGGAGTAGTAACAAACCATTAGTAAGTTGGGGAACCGCACCTTGAAATACTCCACAAAACCATCGGGAAATGATTTATATATGTGCCGTATCTCACTTGCTAGCTCTTGGTAGTGTCTGCCTTTGTTTCTTATCACCCTCAGAAGACCCTTCAGGCCATTAAAGTTGTATATTCGGTGCATAATGAGCTCATCTCTTATAACCTTGTCCAACATATTCGCCCAGTTCCCTGCAAACACTTTGCTCTTGTTACGTTCTAACCTGCAGAATATTTTGTACGATGTATCACTTTTATTCTCCAGAATATCGCTAAGCGTAGCGTAGAAATTGTACGTTTTCTCATTGTCCCAGAACGCAGGATGTCTCTCCACACTGCCAATACCAAGCCGCTCCTTATAATCGTTCTTCAGCATGTGATGCATCAGATCCAGCAAAGGTCCCTTCACGTTGCTATTCAGTGAATAGTTATCGTGTACCACGTTGTCCTCTATTGCGTAATTATCCTTGTTGAACGGATGGTGACCAAAAACTGTGGTGTGTAACATTACTGCAAGTGAAAACACGTCTGCTTTTTTGCACTTTTCCATGTCCAATGGTTCATCAAAGCTGTTATACCTAATTATTTCAGGAGCTCTGAAATTTTCAGTTCCTAGGCCGAACTCTAATTTGTGCTCATTCGGGTATCGTAGTACATCAACATATCCTTCAATTCTTTTCTTGTAGCCATTGCTAACGTTCTCGGTATTGTCTGTGTGCTCGTTATCAACCAAATTATCATTCGTATTTACAATATTCGCAACATGTGACTCATCATTCGTTCGGCTTGTCTGAACATGTTCCTGATCAAAAAAACATTCCTCAAAGTTACCGATGAATACTTCATCATTTTTTACGAAAATATTCACAAATGTTAAATTACAATGTGCGATATTTTTGGCATGCAATTCGTGCACTACTCGTACAAGTTTCAAAAATAAACTGAGCCAATCCTTGACATTTTCACTAAATTTACACGTGTCTGCCTTGGTGTGTCGAACCGTGCTCTCAAACTCGCTCACACCTGGGCTGTGTACGGAAGCATACGTGTTTGACGCATCCTGTTCATATAATGCGTCATCACCGAGTTCGGCATCGTCGTTACGCGTATTAGCCTCATTGCTCACGGTTTCAGAGATTGTGAACGTATTATCGTGAGTAATAGAGTGGTTCGTGCTGTTGGGCAGTACTTTTGCTTCCTCATCGATTCTCTCTTGCAAGCTTTTGCCACAATCCTCTACAACCAGCAAGAATTCGTGCTTTCTCTCCTCTCTATACGTGTATTTAATGAAACACGGCATGTCAAGCATCTTCATGATGTGCAGCTCATTACAGTACCTTATGTCCTTCTTGTTATGTATTTTTACCAGCACATTTCGTCTGTTGAACACGCCACTAGCATATTTTACTCCCTTATCTACGCGTAGCACTCTTTTTACCTTTACATGGTTCTCCCTGCGTAGAAACAACACCACTATAAAAACCGTTGTCATCAAAATTGCCAAAATTTTCAAATCTGTACACACCCTGTCGTTCATGTCTGGTGCTTCTCTCAGTATCTTACGGAAGAAATACGCCTTTTTAAAATTTTCCAATTTATAAACATTCTTTATCGGTTCGTACACCGTAAATCGATTCGGCCCATCCTCAAAGACGTCATACAAAACTTTTACACCTTTTTCAACGCTGAAAAACGGCGCACATATGTTGTAGAACTTAAGAATGCGCGTGTACCTGCTGTTCACATCCATAAGCCGGACGTATAAAACACCTATTATTACGTAGAGAGTAGTGCCACTCGTCCTTATATCATAGCTGATATTGCGTTTTGAGGCCGTAATAAGTACGTTCTTGTATAAAAACGGCTGATTGATAATGTCGCTCAGTCGTGGGGCGAGGTACATAATGCACTTGTTTTCGATGCAATATATCTTTCCTGTCTCTGTGAACCCAAAGCTGTCGATTTTCTCTTTGATTTTGGCACACACCTTACCATCCGTGTAATCCTCAATTTTACTGAGCGTATTCGTCGCCTTCATCAAAATACTTGGTGTATTTGACCTAACATCGGTATCATCCTCGTTATTTTGATCGGCAATATCCTTCATTTCATCGTTAGCATTTATAATCTCCGTCTTTCTTACAAGAGTATTTAATTCACCTTTATTCCCAGTTAACATGCCAGCATCTCCTACATTGCCGTAATTTTCCTCCTTCTTAGCGCTAATAGACGAATCACTGGCGTGATCGGTAATATTGTGATCAATTTCATTTTTCATCAGATACGCTAGTTCAGAATTACTCCCAAGGACACCCATTCCTACGCCTCTGTTATCATACTCATCAACCATACTGCTTATTGAGAATGACCATTGCTCATTAACGGTTTCATCCACAAATATTAGGTTATTATTGAATGTTTCAAACACGTAAATACCGCGAACGTATTTCATGAGGAGGAGGAAAAACATAGCGAAGAACGGGGTGCACATAATTCGCAGCTCAAAAAGAAAAGATAAATTTGATGGTGGAAATGCAGCAGAACGGCAGTACTAAAAAGTTATGTGGTAATACAATGCCTATACTTGTCTTTGTACAGCAGAGAAAGACGAAATGGTGTGGCTCCGAGCCTCTAAATGTAAATGATATATTTACTGAATGAACGGCAAATCACTTTTATACCAGTACGAGCAGGGCATTGAAAATGATTTAAACGGTGCATTCCAAATATCATTGTCGCAATAACTCATCAGCAGAATGGAATTTAAGCTTTGGGAGGTAAAAGGTATTAATGAGGTACTGGAATGCATGTTTGGCAAATCCTAGATAAATATTGCCTTATGGACCTAGAATAATAAAAAATTTGCTGACAAGAGATTTTACCGATCAGTCACCTATTCTGCTTTTGCGGCACCACCATGAAGTAATGAGCAAATTATGATCCACATAGGTATATTCAGTAAAATTATGTTAGCACCGCACATTCACAAAAATCTCTTTTTGAAAGTAAGGCAGGTAGCTTGTTACTGGGAAGAGGCTACAATCACAATGAAGATAAATTTAGCAAGAATTACGGTCTAACATTCTTCAACAGTGGGCATTATTGCCATACTTGTATGAAAAGACCAGCACAGCATGCTAATTGGTAACAATCGTTCTATTCAGCGCAACTACCGTAAAAGTAACTTACTTGAGGTATTCTGATTTACATAGTCATCAATTACTTTCGTTTCGCAGAAAGCATCACACCGCAAATTTGTCCATTCTCTCTTCGACAGAAAAAAATGATAGCACTCCGAGTGCAAGGGCGATATTTCGTATAGAACAGGTGATCAAGAACGTATTGGCACTCCAGAAAATAGAAAAGCTATCCTGAGTACGTTCAATTGTACGAAAGACCATTAAATTTAATTATAGAGAATTATGCCAATCAAAAGCGGAGCATTTTACTTATTCCTATTCAGACCGAGGCGTATGCATTCGTTGTTCTTGTCAAAGTCTATCATTCCTCTGCTAATCAAATTATACACAATCTTAAACATGCTCACCCTTTCCAACCCATATTTTGCTTCCATTTCGGCCAGATATACCACCTCATTCCGAATCAATTCTATAAAAAGGTGCTTTAACACGGTATTGTCTGAGCTGTAAAGCCTATCCAGCAAAATTTGTCTTTTCTTCATGTTTTTATACAAAAGATAGGACCGGTGCTTGAACAGATAGTCTTTATTAAAATTCTTGACTATGTCTTTGTACTTGATGAATGGAGAGTCCGACAAATCTTTTCTCACGTTATTAAGCATGTCAACATACTCGTTGATCATATTTACATCTACGTTCACTGCTTCTTTGTCATTATCACCAATATTTCCGTCAATTTGTGCATTTCTGTCCACAAATATGTTCGTATAATCCTTTTTTTTGACATCGCTCGTGGAATTGGCTTCATCAAGGTTAAGTGTCGCGCTTTTTGCGTTATACTTGAATACTTCACGTCTAAATTCGCGCAATAAATTGTACTGATCCTCCATATTTGCAATGGCTATTTCCATTCTGTCTATATCATTTTCTACGCCTTTCGCCTTCCTGATCGTCGTTTCATCTATTTTTATTTCTTCGATTTGCACACCAAAGCCCAACAAGCCAAGCCTTAGATTTTTCAAAAACAGAACTAACTGATCCAGCTGTGTCTCATCCTCAAACATTTGCTTTGTTGGCTGTGGCAGATCGAAATACGAGCATATTTTTGTGAGGTCATCTATGGTGTCAAGAGGAATTTCCGGCGGTGTTGTTGATGTATAGGTAGGTTTAAATTCTGGAATAGACAATCTCTTGATCTGAGCATTCGCAATTATCGTTCGCAGGTCCATTTTGCGAAGGGCAATTTTATTAAGCATTTTAGGCTGCTGATCAAATTCTGAGTTAGTAGCAGTATCAAACACGGGAACATGGGTGATATCCTCTGCAATATCGCAATCGCGAATGCACGCTGTCCTCCTTACATCCCACACTGATTGCTGTTACAAAAGTGCATTGTATACAAAGTACGTTTTTTGTGTTACTTCATGATAAGCAGAATACTCCAAACCACCGAATAGTACTGTTCAGTTTTTTGATCTGTATCTCAATATATTGCTAATACCATTCTTTTCGTTCAAATTTGTTCAATTTTACTCCCAACAAAATCATGGCGAATGACTTGCAAACTCCCTTTTCACCTAATCTTGGCACATTAGATTTTTCGTATCTTGGCAAACAGGGATGTGCGCATGACATCACCAAATGCAGCGCTATTGCTGTAATAATTTGTCGCAGCTGCGCTTCGTTAACTTTGTCTGCGGCTTAAACTCATGCGGCAACCCGAACCCCTTGACTCTGAGCGTTCTATGGAGGATGACCTACAGCAATTTTTGGAAATAGAACGGAAAAGAAAACTGGTGGTTGAAAGAAGCATACAAGAACTTATAAACAAGCGAAAGATACTCAATGAGACGATGCAGCAGGAGCTGCAAGAGCTCATGAGGGATACGTACACTGTGCAAGAAACTGGGAACGCATACAGCAGAAACACTTCCCTAATGGAAGATATAAGCAGGGAATTACCGATGGACAATGAAACGGTGCGTACTGATGAGAAACTGCCAGTTACACACCCTGGTGTTGAGATCGTGCAAAGTGATGAAATTGATGGCGTTGAACCGCTTAATATCCCAGTAAATATGCCTATTTCAGACTATTTTATCAGAAAATATATTGTAACAGACAATTACATTCAAACTGAAAGAATATTGAACCTGCAAAAGAATAAAATAACGAACCAGTCTTATAGACAGCTAAAATTAATTGTAAATAAACGAATAGGACAGGTAACCACCGATTTAGATCATATCAATCTAATCACAGGATTCCTCAAACAGTACGATAGTTGTATTTTCTACGAACTTCTCTCCATAAAAATCATTGAGCAAGCAAAATTGCAAGTTTCCAATTGTTTTGAAACTTACAAATCGTATGGCTGGCTCCTCAACAACTTGTACACACCAAATTTGCACTCACTCTTCTTGGTAGGTCTGGTGTGCAAAAAAGAGGAGGGCAAGTTCCTAAAAAGTATGTACAGCATATATTTTGAACTTTTGAGATTACGGCGCATGTGGCATGAGGCATATAACTTTTTTGCAGGCATGCTAAACGAGATGCCCACACCCAACTCCTTTCACGTGGTCGAAGCATACTTGCTGGTACTTGGAAAGGATATGTCTGCAATTTTTGGAAAAAGATTCCGAGGCATCACCAACTATATAAGGGAAGAATACTTCGCTAAGGGAGATAACAAGCCATGTAAGGTAAGGATTGAAAAGATTATCGAGGGTTTATGATGATTTGAATCACCTACACGCACTGATAAATAAATGTTTCGGTTGTCAAAGAACAAACGATTGGGCTGATGCTATGAATGGTAAAAGCAACGTGATAATTTATGTTCATGTCTGAGCAATTCGATCGCTATAGAATGCCTTTGATGATGAGGCAGCTTGACATGTGCTAGTGTACCGGTAATCAAAGGGTTTGTACTCGTGCACTAGGTATTGAAGCGAATCGTATATTTGATAGGTCACGGTTAAGCAATCCTAGGTACATCGAACAATTTCATAGCTAATAAACGGCAACTTAGCTATAACACCTATTTTAAACAGTTCAGCTCTTTTCTACTAAAATTGGTTTATTTACCAACTCATACTACGGCAAAAACGGTTTGAATGAACATTTGGTCTTTGCTCTAAATATCACAAGTTGAAGGGCTGATTGCCGCTCTGGGCCTTGTGTGGTAGAATCCTGACAGCAATGGAAAATCAGTGGCAGGGAGTTATACTGTCTGATAGCAGTTGCAGTGGCTGGTCCGTGATAGGATAACTAATTTACATCCGGTTATTACGGAACCCCTCTGCCAATGTCACAGCTGTCCCTAAAGAAGAAGCAGAAACTCCTTTCCTCGTACAAAAGATTTCTTGAATCCCTTCCATCGACTCTAGAGCATCGAAAAAGGATACTACATACTCATTTTGGCGAGTTTCTCGTAGCAATACCAACAAACGAAGACTTTGAAAGTAAAATTAACGCTATTATAGGCAAGATGCACCCGCATCCATACATTTACCTGGCATCGAGCATCGGATTCAGTAAAATGACTTGGAATAGAAGTGTAGAGAAAATTTTGAACCAATTTGAGCTGAAAATGAAGCTGAAGTATCCTACGTTAAAAAACTATTCAAGATACGAAAAGCTTAAGTATTTGTTAATAAGGTATTTCGATAAGAGAAAGGAGTTGGGCCTACAAAATGATCCTGCCATCTGAGTTTGATGTATATACGACGAAAAATTTTTACCCTCTTTGACACTTGAACCGTAATACTTTGCGTTAAACAATTTGTTCCGTTATGTTTTTCATATTTTTATAAGCCGTTCGTGTCATACCGAATGCGAACAGAGCCTTCAGTAGAAGCTTTCATTGTGCAAATTCACTCTTTCACGTCACTATTTGAATGCGATCCGTTGCAAACAACACCTGATCTGAGTGATTGTGCCATTGCATACCCGTAATGGTACGGTGCAAGGGTTTTTGTCCGCTGTGATGATAAAGTGAAGTATCTGCTTATTTTAACTATTACCGTAAAAACTGCGAATTTATTTACGAAATAAGTAACAAAATTTGACACGTGGTAGCATCTCCAGCACTGAAAGATTCCTGATCGTTGAGCTGTTATTTTTTTCGGTGGTCACGTGTAAATCTTTCCAGAATATATTTGTTGTGCGGAAGAAGGTAAACAATATTTTACTCCGCGGTATTTTGTGCCTATCTAATACAAATAAGCAGATTTGTGTACGTGCTAGTAGATTAATTCACTTGCCGCAAACTTAGTGGAAATTGTACAGTCCGCCAGTTCTGTACAGGATCCAAGCGATCACTCAAAGATCGAGAAACCCTAACTCGTTGTAACGAGCGGTGAACGGTGACATGTACCAGAGGAACGATCCTTAAATCCGTTGAAAGCAAGTTCTGAACAAAGATCAACGGTAACTACCGGTACTCTCTTAGGAAGGTCCCGTAGGTTACCTCATAATCTCAGCACAGAGTTGTATAAAGGCGACTGGTGCCAAAAACTATAGGCGGACAGCTCCTCAAGACACATATTGAACAGATATGTATGTGATTGTGTTAAAAACTATTCATAAAAAGTATGTTTATTCACCTCTCTTATACCATGCTATCCGAATATCACACCTTCTGGTTTGCTAGGGCAGATAATGACCATCAACATTCAAATCATGGAAATTGTGCGATACTATCGCTGTATATGGTAACAGCATGGACCTCCGGCACTTTATTCGTTCATTTTTATAAAGTTTTGAATTTTTTTGTCCGAATGGGAGGGTCTACCAGGGAAGAATTCACTGCGCTAATCAAATCATACAAAGAAATCGTGAAGGAGTACAAAGACAACATCAACGAGGCAGTAGAAAACATTAGAGAGTTCAACAATATTGTCACAAGATAAACCGATAAAAATAAAACTGTTTAAAAAGTTTTTAATACCACGGGAGTTCCTCGTTTCAAACGCACGGTTTTGTTTGCATTGGATGTTTCTATCTGTGAAATACCCTCCTCTATCAGTCACGGCCGGCAGCAATTTCATTCACCGCATCTCGCTCGTTCACGTACCTGTACTTTCGTTCAAAATACTCCTTTACGCACTGAACATCCCTTCGCAGGTATTCGCCAGCTCGTGGATCAGTAACGGGTATACACTGAGGAAAATCCACCATAATTATTTGCTTCTCTTTTATCAGCACATTGTACTCATTAAAATCACCGTGCACATATCCCATTGAATATAGTTCAACTACCAAGTCCATTAGCTTGTTGTAAAAATAATCAAGGTCATCCAATCGAGTTTTCACCAACGGCTTGCAGTCATAGTACCGTGTGATCAAAACGTGTCTATTGCAGCCCACAGGTACAGCGATGTTCTCGCTTGTCAACGATCTTAATATCTTGTACTCTCTCTGGCAGTACATCATACTACGCTTGTACATGTCCATCTTTATATTGTCCCGGTTTTCTGTTTTCCGGTACGATGTCCGACCGATTCGATACATTTTGACAGCCACAAGCGAACCATTCATCTCGCCCAGATAGATGTCGCTTTCTTTTCCGATGTCGATCTGGTCAACAATCCGGGACAGTCCTTTTTTCTTGAAATGTGCTAGTGCCAAGTGATCGTATCCCTTGTATGTTAGAACATACTTCTTGTCGTATATTATCATTCTTTCCTTCAGCAAATCGCGCAAATAAACATCCTGTTTTACGTTTCTGGCGTTCTTTTCCACCTCTTTTAGGATTTTAACGTGTTTTTCGTTCAGATCTTTGAAGCACTTCATATGGACAGAAAAAATATTTTATTGAAACAGAAAATCGAAAAAGGTACAAAGTGGCTCGCAACGGGTAGAAAAACGGTGACAGGATCAACTGCCGTGTTGTTACATCCAGTAAAAGCATTTTTATCGCATCATCATCCATCTGTACTGTTGCCTAAGATGACCAGTAAAGAATTCAGAAATATTTTTGTAACAAAACAGAAAATGCATTCGTTTCCGTGTATCACCCACGAACGAATGCATGTTGCAAATGTGAAACACGCCCTGAAACTAACCTTTATTAAAAAAACATGCGTTCAAGCACGCATGTTTCCGTTCTTCCTTTTAGTATTTACCATCGATACGCCAGATCATTCGGAGATATATGAAAAAGAAGAGGAGTGCGACGATAACAGCTTCAATGAGCCGGGATACTGCAAGTTGAACTGTGGGACGGAGGATGTGATCGAATAAATCTTAGCATTTAGTTAATCTTTATTAAGTAAAGCGGAATGTGCCATGGCAATAAAAACTGCACAAAATAGCGTTTTCAATCATGAATGGCTGGTCAACGCCCTCATTCGTCGATATATGCGGTATAACTGAGAATAACAGGCATAATTCCCGTGACTAGCGCTTTTCCTAGCATTAAAATGAAATGCTTGATTTTTCCTGCCTATACGTTGGTAAGAGACAGATTTACTCGGTCATTGCCTGTACTTTACATGGTCTGTAGCATGTAAGCGTATTTATCAGTCGGGTATCAAGATCACCACGTATTGATCAGCACATTTGTTGTGTTTATTGGCGGTCTTGCAGCTTTCAACAGCATTATGGGCCGTATTATTCGTTTTCCTCGGCTCAAAAAAAACATGTTTTGACTTCAAATGTAATTCTCATGCAGGGCACGTCATATGTGTCATACAGCACGTACCTTATTATTGGAACTGAGGTGCGTGAACAATGCCTGAATTTTAAGTACGTCGCTATAATACCATAATTGACACACATGCCGTATAAAAAAGGTAAAACGCACATCACACAACTCAAAACACTCTACCATAAAAAATGCACAGCTTACGATAGAAAACAAAAACATGAGCATGCTGTCCGTTCTTGCCCAGCTTTTTCGTTTTGTTCCGTTTTAATTAAAATTTATCAAAAAAATTATTTCCGATCCCCTGTTCAATGTTGAATCAAGAAACGGAGCAGATACGTTCGCAATCTATTGCCACAGGCATCGCTTACGCAGAATTAAACGAGTTTTTTGCCAAGGAACTGATGGAAAGTGGTTACTCATCGATGAAGTTCCTTGCACACGAAGTGCCCTTAAAAATAATCATACGTGTCCTCAAGGCCGATGACCTCATCAATGAGAACCGTTATCGGCTCAAGCAGATCACGTCTCTTGTGAAAAAGCGTCTTAACAAGGACGTAACGATTTTGGTCGAGATGGTTAAGGACAAGGGACTGTGTCCGAACGTGCAGGCGGAGTACATACGAAAGAAAATGTCAGAGGGTCTTACATATAGAAGAGCCGTGAATGGTGCGTTGAGGACCATTAAGGAGGCGGGTGCACAGGGCTGCATCATTATCGTGTCGGGTAAGTTGAAGGGGCAGCGGGCCCGATCGCAGAAGATGATGTGGCAGACCAACATTTACTCGGGTAGCCCAAAGGAGGAGTACATGAGAGAAGGTAAATCAACTGTGCATCTGAAACAAGGAGTGATTGGCATCATTGTGAAAATAATGCTGCCGCACGACCCCGAGGGCATAAGAGGACCCAGACGCGAAATGGTTGACAAGATCAGGGTGCTTGATGTGAAGGAGTGATCGTTAAATAAATTGAGTATTTAACGATTTGGCTGGGAGTGCAGCTTTGCCATTGCTAGTACTCCGATAGAAATTTTATGACCTCAGTTTTGCGGTTTATTTTGCACACAGCCAGGCCTCCTCTATCTATCTGTGCTTTAAATGTATTTATTTTGAGATCGACCAACGCTTATAATGCCTTGTTCGAGAAGTGCTTTTGCCTGTCATACCAGGACAAGAGATTTGACATGCTGATTATTGCCAAGACCAATCGAATTACGGGTTTGTATGTTTTGTTCTATGCACTTTTCATCGATAAAAATTTTTGGATAGGTAGTGGCTCGCTGCAAATCCTTATCAAGTCTTTACACCATATTTGGAATTGGAAGATTGGCGAGGTGGCAAGAAACAAAGTGCTTTATTTAATTATTTGTTGGAAGAACAAAACACGTAAATACTGCAGAGCCTCCATACGTGATGATTATTAGAACTCCTTCTGCCCAAAGCAGAAATTTCTTTACGTTGATGTTCAAACGGTGTAGGAACGCTGATGTTTCCCTCGTTGGAACCAACAATTTTTTACTAACACCGTCAGATTCAATTTGCTGTGCAAATGCTGTCAAAAACGAAAATCTCGTACGTATCACGCCTCTCATCGCAATCACATGTGTCATATTTCACGAAAACGTACGAATAGCTTTGATTGATCATTTTTTTCTTTAAAAGCACGAAACAAAAAAAATAGAAAAATGCAACCCATGCATAACGAGGTAGTACTGCGTGTTTATGACTTGAGCAACGGTCAAGCCAAAGCGATCAGTAAGAAACTTCTTGGTGTACAGCTGGATGGCATATGGCACACATCTATCGAGGTGTTTGGCAGTGAGTACTTCTTCAGTACGCAGATAATGAAGTGTGTGCCTGGAATGACGAAATATGGACTGCCCGTGCACGTGCACAATCTCGGTGCCTCCAATAAGACAATAGTTGAGCTGGAGGAGGAGCTGTCCAAGCTCAAAAAGAAGTTCAATTTTAAGACGTACAACGTGCTGCTCAACAACTGCAATCATTTCTCGGATGATGTGGTTTTCTTCTTGCTTGAGAAGAATCTGCCCAAGTATATCATGGAAATACACGAGAGTGTTCTAAGGACACCTCTTGCGGCATCTTTCATCGGGATGGGCAACCAATTCAATCCCGGTGCTGAATGAAAAATAAAAAGATGTATAGAGAGAATTTACCGGGCACTTTTCGTTTAGTCTCGTCAGTATTTGAGTATGTCCTTGAAAATCGTTCAATTCTTGCTCAGTAAATATCTTGTGCCAAGTGTTGGCAGTATTTTTTGTTTGCTTGTCCCTTGTGTCTGAATATTTGGTCGTATGTGTCCGTGTTTGGCAGTGCCATGCGTTTTTTTCACGTAATTTTGCTCGCATCAGCACGCTGCTTGCTTTTCATCAATTTGCTCGTGCTGTTGCAGGATTTGAACATGCCCGATTTTTTACCCTTCAGAGCAAATATGAAAGTCGCGTACACGTTCAACAAAGATGTTGGTAATTACCACTACGGAAAACACCACCCAATGAAGCCGCATCGATCTGCCATCGTGAACAATTTAATACACCTCTACAGGCTTAACAACCATATGGACGTGCTTGCGCCGACCGAACGCGATGCATCCGGCTATCATCCCGATGGATATCCATTTGACGACATGAAGACAACCGATGACTGCCCGCTGTTTTATGGCCGCAAGGCATTCTGTGCAGAGTACACGTCTAACTCAATGTGTGCAGCCAACGCACTGCTTACATACGATGTGGCGATCAACTGGGCGGGCGGCATGCACCATGCACGCAAAAACTCACCAAGTGGTTTCTGCTATATGAACGATATCGTGATGGCCATACAGCGGCTGCTTAACTCGTTTGAGCGGGTGATGTACATTGATATTGACATACACCACGGAGATGGTGTGGAAGAGGCTTTTGGGCTGAATGAGAGGGTCCTTACGTGCTCATTCCACAAATATGGTGACGGGTACTTCCCTGGCACCGGTAATTTACTTAGCAACCATTTTTTGCGCGAGAAGGCGACCCCATCACACACGCAGTGCAGAACAAGCGCTGGTCTTGCAAAAAATGTGTGGTCGAAAAATGCACCTGGCAGTCGCATCGTTGATGATGCGCATGTTTTCGACAGCGGTGCCAATTTAAATGATTCGAGCCCTGACCGCGGCCTCACGATGTACAAACCGTTCCAAAAAGAAAAAAAAATAAAAAACGTGATAAATGTTCCGCTACGTACAGGAATTGATGACTGGTCCTACAAATATGTGTTTGAGCCCGTCACGTCCTCAATTATAAGGAAATTTGATCCGAGCGTGATAGTCGTGCAGTGCGGTGCCGATAGCCTGGGCGAGGATAGGCTTGGCTGTTTCAATCTGAGTGTACAGGGGCACGGTGCTTGCGTTGAATACCTGAAATCGTTCAACAAGAAAATGCTTGTGGTTGGTGGTGGTGGATACACCTTAAATAATGTTGTCAGAGCATGGACGTACGAGACAAGTGTGCTAGCTGGCGTGGAGATAGCCGGTGATATACCAGAGGGCCCGTATACCGAGTACTTCCAGCCTAGCAACAGTCTATTTCCTGATTTCAAGCGTAAATACGAAAATGAAAATACAAAAAGCTACCTGGACAGCATAGCGGGGTACATCCAGAACGTTGTTGATAAGGGATGATGTTCTACGTTGTATAAAAATGGTATGGCGTGCACGAGGAATGCTTAGCCTTTAGATCTACAAATAAACTTTTTAATCAGCACAAGCCGGTCTATGGCCCTGTAGTTATGCTTAACCGCTTTCAAGCCACAGAACGTGTCTGCTACCTGTTTTTGTTGCTTCGTCCGTTTTGTACCGTCAGAGTCATTTTTGTATCGTACGTTCCTTTTACTGTTTTATGCTCGTCTGTACGTGTTTCCTTGCACCATCTCGTCCTTAAACTCATCCATTTTTACGAGCTCTTCGATTTCCTTGTCGTATGCTTCGAGCTCGCTCACAACCTCTTTCTCGTACTCCTTTGGCATGCTTTGTCGCATGCGCTCCAAAACACGTTCAGAATACTCCTCAAGTGTAAGTGTAGGTTTTATTCTGCCCACTAACAGTTCCTTCCTTTCACTACCATCGATTTGTATACACCGAAGGGGCTGTGCATTGTTTGCAGAGAGGGTGTCAAACGCTGTTTCTTTGCCATCGCTATGCACTTCCCTGTATGCAATCAGCTGTTCCTCCGCTTCAAGATACTTCACCTCTTCAACCGCCAAAATATAAAAATACTTGAGCATCTCTATGACCCACTCTTCATCGTCGAAGTCTACCTCCCTCGTCAAGAATAACTGTTTCAGCTCTCGCGTTCTTATCTTGTCGTCCCTTGTCTCAAATCTGCAATCATTTGTCAATCCGTAATATTTTATCTCATCGATATAATTTTGGAAATGCTCTTTTCTGCGCATTTGTACGCCTCGTATGTACGGAATAGCAAGCAAAATAGACGGCTCTGTCGTGAGCGGTATCTCCGGAAAGATGACATGAGTGCACGGTTTAAATTCTTTTCTGATAATTTGCGTAATTGCTGTTTTTATGTCCATGGGCAGAGAAAATGCACACAAATATTAATTTTATGTCCATGGGCAGAGAAAATCGTATTTTTGTCAGCGTTGAAACGCGTAAATTTGATAAACTCGCAACTTTCCACAAATTGTAGACACTTCAACACAGTGTAATGATACGTACCACGGTTTGCTGAAAGTAAGACACGTTAAAGAGAGAGGTTGATTTGCATACGATCGCTTTTGATGTACCACGTGTATACCTGCGATAACAGCAGTGATAGATCTTGGGACCACTCAAAGTACTCTTCACACGACAAGAACAAATAACTACCACCAGCTTACGAAAATTAGCACTTAATGAACCAGAAGGTGGCAAAACGTGATTTAATCTCCTAACATACCATAAAATGCTCGCTCAAGCCATCGCATAGACTTACAGGTCGAATAAGCGTAGAACTATGTCGTAGTTGCACGCATTACCTGAAAAAGCAAGCAATTGCTATCAAATTAACAATACGAGGTTACTGCACATACTTCACGTTGTTTTATGGTTTACGCGAATATGAATGGTATCTTCCATAAAAAGATGGTAAAACAAGTAGAATTTATTAATTCATGACCTCATCTTTCTTTTCCTACTTTTTTTTTGGTCTCCAAATTTTATGCCGTCAGCATATTCCTTGCACTCCTCATCTCTCATCCGCAATATCTCTAGCTCATCATTAATCTTGGTACTCTCTTCTTCAGGAGCATCCTTAAACCGCAAAACTTTTTTATCCAAATCAACAAAAACAACATTTTTAACGGCATCTTTCATGTCCTTTATCGTCCATTCCTTATCGCTAATAAATTTGTACAATTTATCCTTGTTTTTGACGAGGAATTCATCTCGTTTTTCGGTGCTACTGCCATTGGAGCCTTTCATTTTTTGGTAATCTTCCTCGGTATAAATCTTCAACAGGTTCCTTTTGATCTTCTTAACACTTTCATCATCTTTCTTCTTTTTTGTGGCTCCTGATTCGGCCTGCGCTGGTTCTTCTTTGCTTTCCGTGTTTTTTTTCTTGTCTTCTCCCGATTCGTGGTCATCAGCAACATTTTCTGTATCCTCAGTTTCTATTTTTTTGTTTTTGGGCACATCATCCTTTTCCACTACGTCAAGATCATCCTTCGATCCTTCACCCGTCTTTTCTTCAATATCTTTCTTACCGAACGCGGGAATATCCATCTTCAGCACTCTTTCCACTTCCTCAACACTTTCCAACTCAACTTTTACGATGCCAAGAAACTTTCTCTTGCCGTTTTTCATCATCCTGATCAGCTTAGGCACAAAGTACTTGCATAGCCCAGATTCTATCTCTTCTAATGATAAGTCTTTATCGATGCCCCCTATAACAACGGTGTAATCAGTGTGCTTTCTAGTCACATATTCATCATAGCTTGTATCATGGACCTTTATCAGTTTTTCACCGTTCACCTTGACAATTTTGCTGTCCTTCAGTGCTTCCTTGATATCATCCTCGCTGTAATTACAGGGCTGCAATTTTTTGAACTTAAGAATTTTTTCTATGGGAATTCCCTCATTTTCTTCACACGTTGTTCTGAGATACGTGTCTTTGTGGTAATTCTGATTGCTGAAGTAAAACTCTAACTGCTTTCTCAGATCGGTCATAGAACTCTGGGGGTTAAAAGATTTGCACGATAAAACGGGTGGATCAAAGCGGATGAACACAAATAGCGTATTTATGGGCGTGTGACACCCGTGCAACAATTGAAAAGGATGAATTCGTTGTTTACTACCAATAATAACGGAAGAAGTGCGTGGGCATTGTTTTACACCAAGAACCACCGTGATGATGTGTTGATCAGCCAAACATTGAAGCGGCACAGAAGATGAAATGAGGAATGTAAACGTGAAGAGGAAAGTGAATTGATAGCTTTTAGGTGAAGTTGTTTTATTTTAAAGAAATTGAGCGACCAAATTTTGAATATGAAACACAAATTCTCCGATCAAATTGGTTGATCTGATAATCAGTTGAGATCAAGAATGGGCGTGTGGTGACATGGAAAGAAACTTGCTTGTGAAGTAAATTTATCATATTGGTAGCCTACAGTGTGGCATTAAACCTATCACGATGAGAAAACTGTGTTTATCAAGAAAAGTGCTTTATTGGTTGTTTATAGCATGTAATAGGTTTTTATTCCAGATTATTTCATTTTTTCATTCCTACGGACGAACAGTGCAATAAAAAATCCTATGTATTGTCCTCTTTCAAATCTTAGCACGCTTTCGCTGCATGAATACCCCTCAATTCCTTTGCTGCCATACGGACAGCATATTTCCTCTATTCGCCACATCTTAGCGATTCTCTCGTCTTTAAAAACGTAATCCACTACCATCTCGTTTTCCTCTTCATGAGAAGAACAGGTTGAGTAGACGATTCGCTCTGCATTCTCGGTGCTCAAAGCGTGTAGAAGTATTTTCTTTTGAAACGAAGATAGTAATTTGACCCGGCCAGGGTTCTTTACGTAATCGTTATGGATACCGCTGCCTGAACACGAAGGATCAACCAAAAGGTACTCTGCGCTCAGTTTTAACTCAAGAAAGTCGCTGTTCAACGCGGTTACGTTTTTGGCATTGCACAGCTGCAAGTTTCGTTGTAGTGTTTTGTACCTGTTGGTATCCTTTTCAACGGCGTATATCAACCCTGTATTGTTCATAATTGCCGATAAATGTGAGGTTTTGTTACCGGGAGATGCACATGTATCAATGACAGTGCTATGAAAGGGTGGATTTAAGATACACGGCGGAAGCGTAGTCGGCAAGCTTTGTATGATGTAGTGTCTGGCTGGGGAGAGTCGTAAGTGTGTAGAGAGCGGGACCTCATAGACAAAGGGTATCGCTGTTGGCCGTAATTGACGTGATTTAATCAAATTTGCTTGGTCCTTATTCAAGATGTATCCATGGACATGCAATCGCCTGTCTGCTTCCAGATCGTTATTTTTATGGCCAGCATTTTCTCTATTATCATCTGTGAACGACGTGTTATTGCCCGAGAAACTATCATTTTCTGCTGTAGCCGTGTCTGTTTCACTCCTATTATTGGCAGAGTGTTCATCAAATACGCATCCATTCGCTAGCGTGTTGATCCGTATATGCTGGCAGGGCACGACCAGATTATTCACAAAGTCGCGATTCACACACTCTCCTTTGCCGTTGTACACTACATCCTGCACCATCAACATGGATGCATATCTATTACGTGGTTTATAACCGCTCAGTGCTATTATAGTTTCGATATTCTTTCTATTCGCTACCGTTCCCCGTAAGAGCTTGAAATGTTCGTCCTTTCTGTAAAAAGAGAGTTTGTGCGTATTATCCAAAATTTTTTTCAACTTTGTAGAAATGTTCTCGTACATGTTCGGGGTATCTCCGAAGTCACGTGAAATATCCGTGCTGATTTTACCATCCAAACCGGCATTTAAAGTGTGCAACAGACATGAACGGCTACGAGGGGTTGAGTAGAGTCTCCTATGATTCGCCTGCAAAACTTCGTGTTCAAGCAGCTTGTGATGGTGTGCTGGATCATCGTTTTTAGTTCTTCACATCGTCGGGTAAACTTCTTTCATTATGTCATTCACACGTATGCACAAGATGCCAAGCCGGTAAGATCTTTCATGAGTTGGCCCCAGCATTACACCGGTCGCACATCATGAAAGAAATCATTTACGCATGGGTACACAAAGGGAAACACTCAACAAACCTGTTATCTGCAAGCTTTGCTGGATGCACGTTATATTGGCAGTTACTTCGAACTAGTCGAATTAATTCTGCTCACTTCTCTTCTGCTTGGTTGTTCTACCCCTCAGCAAATGCTCAGTAACCTCCAGCAAGAGATCAACAACCTGCTTTACATCTATTTCAATGTTATCGGTCTTTTACAAGGCAAGGAAGACATTGATTTAACCTTTTTATTGGATGAGTTGCAGAGCTGTAAAGAACGAATAGAGAAATTATTGAATTTGGAGGAAAGTGAGGATGTTGAAATGGATATTAGAGAGGATTGGGAAGATGCCCAGGCATTCTTTGACTTTTTCTTGAAAAATTGAATAAATATTGGTGTGATTACCAAGTTTGTCAAGGTTTAATTCTTAGTTTTACTAAATATACCTTGAATATGGAAGAGTCATCCATGCAAACCAACTATATTCGGAAAAAATACAAGGAAATCAACGCAGCTTTGCTCATCAAAGTAAGGGCTTGGTTGTATGGCATTGAGAATGTGAGATATGACCTTTTTCATATTCTGGTTAAATAAGTATTTACAACTCATACACACGGTGATCGTAGATGATAGCAGAATGAGAACAAGGCAATTATATGGTTATGCTTCCTGGTAAATTTGTGTAATTCGATTTTTCAAGGAATTTTGGCTAGAACAACGCTGAATGGTACCAGATATTGGAATTACAACGATTTACACGTACTCAAACACAAATATTTACATTGATATTTAGGCAAACAATTATTGTTGTGTCAAATTTCTTGCTAGGAGGTACTGTGGCAGTATCGTGCTTCAGCACGGCATCGATATTCATAAGAATAATCTTTTCACCAAAGGGATGGAATAAATCGAAAAAAATAATCGAGGAACGGCCAATGAATTAATATAAGCGATATAAATTAATGAAGACTATAGAAAATACGCTCATAGAATGAGAATATGAAAAACGTACTGTGTGTAGGATAGCAGATGTGAAATGCTTAAATTATTCAAATGAATTGTTAGGTGTACGTTCGTAGATTAGATATCCACGGATATTGAATACATTTCTGGTGGGTTACCGCCAATCATAATAAAAACACAATCGATTTGTAGATTACTTCCCTATGTTTTTTCTACTAAGAATGGTTTATTTATCTCCTCAATATAGCTATGTTATAGAAGCATTTAAAGTGCTTTCACCGATTTCGATTGATAATTAGATTTTTATGGTATTATTTTCTTAGAATAAGAAGTACACGGTATTAATACGTTTCGGTAACACCAAAATTGAGTTCAGAAATTGATGAGTGCTCAGGAATGGATAAATTAGGTGATGAAATAAAAGAAAACGTTATCACAGAAAATGAATACATAGGTGAAAAATGCACAGGATCACATTACTATTCGCGGCATCGACAATCGAAGTGTCAACATAAATAACGAACAAATAAAACCAAGCTTGTGCGCACATAAAAACTTATATGCCACGAACATTTTCTAAACTGATATACGACAAGTCTTATCATCATATTCCGGCTCTCAGTGTCGCTATCAAAACGTGATACCGTACCTTATTGCGAAAAGCATTCATTCATGGACAAAAATATATTCTAGAATCACATGTTATCATCAATTTGGAGATTTTTTTCTAAATTTTTTAACTGTCAGCTACCAAATAAATAAAATTAGTTCGTTTTTATTCGAACTTCATGTAACGAAGCATGTATTAAATACACACGGCGAGATTTTTGATTCTTAGAATTTATAAATACTATAGGTAACTCATTGTTCGACTCTAGTAGTATAATATTGAATGTTTCTAGAAAAATTTTCATCTAAAACAAACATTAGTTTACAATCTCAAAAAGGAAGAACTTAAACCCGCCGCCACATCCATTTTTATACCATATTATGTTGTTCAGGAATAATCATTAGGAAAAAATGATATTTACACTTATTATATTCTCTTAAACATTGTGTACTCGATTAGTGAAATTGTAAACAATAGGCTCAAGTTCTGATCAAAATCGAAATTTAGGTAACTTCCTTTAAGAGAAACGAGAGAAATATAAAAGAACAATATTCTGCGAATCCATGAATCTTGTTTGTTTCTACAGCTCATTACTCGGCTATATCATTTCTGTGTGTGGGTCTGAAAACAACATGGCAACTATTCAGCTGCGCGAAGATTACGAAATCATAGTA